>NC_053026.1:485666150-485774252 GCF_003073215.2 Triticum urartu
TGTGGCCTCGGGCCAGGATGAGCTTTCCTGCTTGGTGGATGGCTTCTACGACCGCTTGTTGGGGGCGGCACCACTACGGGCGCAGACTCTTAACCTGGAAGCCCTGAACCTGCCGTGTAGAGACCTGGCACACCTCGAGGTGCCTTTTACGGTGGATGAGATTGAGCTGGTAGTCAAGTCCATGCCCATGGACAAGGCTCCGGGACCGGACGGCTTCACTGGAAGATTCTATGCATCTTGCTGGCCCATAATCAAGGATGACATCATGCGCGCCATGGACCTCTTCCACCAAGGTGACATGCGCGGGCTACCGGCGATCAACAAAGCTATTGTTACTCTCCTCCCCAAGATCGATGGGGCGGAGGACATCAAGGACTACCGGCCGGTCAGCCTCATGCATGGGGCTGTGAAGATTTTTGACAAAGCAATGGCAGTTAGGTTGTCGCTAGAGCTGCCTGAGTTGGTGGGCATCCACCAGAGTGCCTTCATCAAAGGTCGGTCCATCCACGACAATTTCATGTTGGTCCAATGCATGGCGCGTCGATTGCATGCCCTCCGGGAACCCACGGTGATGCTCAAGCTGGATATCACGAAAGCATTCGACACGATTCAATGGCCTTTTCTTCTCGAGGTGCTGCGGGCAATGGGCTTTGGTGCGAGGTGGATTGAGTGGGTTTGTGGACTTGTGGACACCTCTTCGACACATATCATGGTAAACGGACACCCCGGCAGGCCAATCTTCAATGCCAGGGGCATGCGACAGGGCGCGCCCCTCTCGCCAATGCTCTTCATCCTAGCTATGGAGCCGCTGCACAAGATATTCCAGATGGCCACATCTTGTGCCATCATGTCTCCGCTGGCCCGGATTGGGATGTAGCAGCGACTCTCGCTGTTTGCTGACGATGTGATGCTCTTTGTCAAACCGAAAGACGCTGACCTGCGGGCAAGTGATATGATCCTTCACAACTTTGGAGAGGCTTCGGGCCTTATGGTGAACCTCTCCAAAAGCATGTCATTGCTCATACGATGCACTACAACTGACATGGAACGAGTGGAGCAAATCCTGGGATGCCCGACGGGTGTATATCCTTGCAAATACCCCGGCCTACCGCTTACAATCCGGATACAAACGTCGGCTCAGCTGATGGGGCTCGTGGATTGCCTTGCGCGCAAACTGCCAACTTGGAGGGCCACCTCCATGCCGAAGAGTGGCCGCCTTCTGCTGATCAAATCGGTCCTCTATGCAACTCCGATCACGCAATGATGGCGCTTGACATTCCTCAGAAGGTGCTCAAAGCCATGAGAAAAATTTGCAGGAGCTTCCTCTGGTGCGCTCGCGCGAGCGCCAATGGTGGGCAGTGCAGAGTTTCCTGGGAGGCCGTTTGCGCGCCCAAGTGGGCGGACGGCTTGGGCCTTCCCAACCTCCGGTGGCTGAACATAGCTATTCAAGCCCGATGGCTCTGGCTCCAGCACACAGATCAGTCCAGACCATGGGCTGAATTCCAAATTACAGTTCCTGTGGAATTGCGGCAACTCTTCAGGGCAGCCACAAAAACTATGCTGGGCGATGGCAAGTGCTCCCGCTTCTGGGAAGATCGGTGGCTCGGCGGCTTTACGGTCCAAGACCTTGCCCCATCCATATATGCAATTGTCGCTCCCAGTGCGCGGGGTTCTCGGACGGTCCATCGGGCGGTTTCAACGGGGGACTGGGCTTTAGACATCGACCCCGACCTCTCCAGCGAGCAGTTGAATGAATACATGAGCCTTTGGGACCGGGTAAGTAACATGGCGCTCAGACCGGCAGAACCGGACCGCATGACCTGGAGTTGGGAGGCCAATGTGGACTACTCCACTAAATCTGCTTACAAGGCCCGGTTTGTGGGGCGGGAAGTAGAGCCGATGGCAGAATTCACGTGGAAATCAAAGGCCCCGCTCCGTTGCCATTTCTTTCTCTGGCTGGCGATGCACAACAGGTGCTGGACCTCGGACAGACTCGCGAGGCGAGGCTTGGACCATCAAGAGGCGTGCCCCTTCTGTGACCAGCATGAAGAGACCATCGATCATCTCTTTTTGGGTTGTGTCTTCGTGAGGGATGTTTGGCATGTCCTTTGTGGAGCTCTCGGTAGGCCACAGTGGACGCCGAGCCCGGACTCGAGGCTGCGGGACTGGGACGCCGTCACAGCTACTCTTGGGCCAGCGACGAAGGACACACGTGCATTGCTGCTGCTAGTGTTGTGGGAAATTTGGAAGCACCGAAACGCGATCATCTTCGATGGCGCATCCCTCTCCTTGAAGACGCTCGTGAGTAGAATTGACACCGAAGGACGCGCATGGAAGCAAGCCGGCATCTTCAAAGGCAGCGTAGAACCTCTTCTGGAAGGTTTAGTTAGGTGGGCTGAGGGGAGAAGTTAGGCTTTGGTAGTACATGGCTAAGCCGGCGGTGTTGGTCCGCATGTAACATTGCAACATGTGAATGCCAACGTGGACGGGCTCTTGTCCCCACCCTCTTCCTTTAATATATAGTACGCACACTCGTGCGTATTCGAGAAAAAAAATTGTGAATTTTTTAAAAATGCTTTATTTGTTGTTTGAATGTCTTGTGTCCTAATACTTATTTTGTATCAAATGCTTAATTCATGCTATGTGCTTTATATTATAATAACGTTGGGTGTTTCCTGCATCTTCGTTCTAAAAATTTGAACAATTAAATGTTTGACACAACTTCAAAATGTAAAGTGTGATACCACCTCCTCAAAACCTGCAGATGGAAAAGATGAAAATTGAGCGAAATTGTATAAAAAAAAAGATATCATGTCAATCTAAAACAACTTATAGAAATGATTGACCCGAAACCACACATTCATATTAGAAGCTAATCTGAAGGCTTAAAATAGTTTTATGCTTATAAACCAAGATCGATAAAAATACAAAATAGAAGCAAATACTGTGAAAGTGCTCTTTTGATCTCGAGCTCACATGCTTCCCAATGACAGTAAAATCCTTCGTGCTTTTTTGGATTTTACTGTTCATCAGGGAGCATGTGAGCTCAGGTTCAAATACTCCATGTCCCAAATATTGTTATTAAACTACGTGTTGATCTCCATGATCTTTCATAACATGTGCACACAACCTTAATCACACAACGATGCACAAGAGAAAAGGAGGTGGATAGATAACTGTTTCATCAACAGGAGACTCGGCTACATCTACACGCTGATAGCCTGATACCAACTAAAATGAGTGTTCAAAGAAAGTAATCTGAATAATAAGAAGTTGAAGATCATCAACGTCATCTTGCCACGGCATTTAGGTTTTAGTGTTGCCTTGGTATCTTTTTATCTTTATGCGGTGGTGGCTTGGTCCCTCTTCTCTATTAAAAAAAATTGTATGCCTTATTTGTTTGATATTTCATTTTATGGTATTTGTAGTTCCCGTAAGAATATCTTAGTTCCGTACACACATCACATGTGGCATTGGCCTTGCCTCATCCCTATCACGTCGCCTAACCGTTGTACGTGTTGGGGAACGTAGTAAGTTCAAAAAATTTCCTACGCACACGCAAGATCATGGTAATGCATAGCAACGAGAGGGGAGAGTGTTGTCCACGTACCCTCGTAGACCGAAAGCGGAAGCGTTAGCACAACACGGTTGATGTAGTCGTACGTCTTCACGATCTGACCGATCAAGTACCGAACGTACGACACCTCCGAGTTCAGCACACGTTCAGCCCGATGACGTCCCTCGAACACGTTCAACACAAGGGGGGAGAGGCGGCCGACCAGGAGCGGCGCGCCAGGAGGAGTCCTACTCCCACCGGGAGTAGGACTCCCTCCCTTTTCCTTGTTGGATTAGGAGAGGAGAGGGAAGGAGAGAGAGGGGGAAAGGAAAGGGGGGAGGCGCCGCCCCCCTAACCCCCGGAACCATTCCGGTGTCCGAATATAGTCGTCCAATATATCAATCTTCATGTCTCGACCATTTTGAGACTCCTCGCTATGTCCGTGATCACATCCGGGACTCCGAACAATCTTCGGTACATCAAAACATATAAACTCATAATATAACTGTCATCAAATCTTTAAGCGTGCGGACCCTACGGGTTCGAGAACTATGTAGACATGACCGAGACACGTCTCCGGTCAACAACCAATAGCTGAACCTGGATGCTCATATTGGCTCCCACATATTCTACGAAGATCTTTATCGGTCAAACCGCATAACAACATACGTTGTTCCCTTTGTCATCGGTATGTTACTTGCCCGAGATTCGATCGTCGGTATCTCAATACCTAGTTCAATCTCGTTACTGGCAAGTCTGTTTACTCGTTCCGTAATACATAATCCCACAACTAACTCATTAGTTGTAATGCTTGCAAGGCTTAAGTGATGTGCATTACCGGGTGGGCCCAGAGATACCTCTTCGACAATCAGAGTGACAAATCATAATCTCGAAATACGCAACCCAACAAGTACCTTTGGAGACACCTGTAGAGCACCTTTATAATCACCCAGTTACGTTGTGACGTTTGGTAGCACACAAAGTGTGCCTCCGGTAAACGGGAGTTGCATAATCTCATAGTCATAGGAACATGTATGAGTCATGAAGAAAGCGATAGCAGAATACTAAACGATCGTGTGCTAAGCTAACGGAATGGGTCAAGTCAATCACATCATTCTCCTAATGATGTGATCCCGTTAATCAAATGACAACTCATGTCTATGGCTAGGAAACATAGCCATCTTTGATCAACGAGCTAGTCAAGTAGAGGCATACTAGTGACACTCTATTTGTCTATGTATTCACACAAGTATTATGTTTCCGGTTAATACAATTCTAGCATGAATAATAAACATTTATCATGATATAAGGAAATAAATAATAACTTTATTATTGCCTCTAGGGCATATTTCCTTTAGTACGAACGCATCAATCTCACCAAGTTGCACTACACTGTCAATATTTACCATTGTCTTCAATACATACGATCCGAAAAGGAGCGCTCCTCTCGGGAGCGTGACAAGGTGGCATGGATGTGGATGCTTATAGAGAGCGGTGACGTCGTTATCAAGGATCACATGGACATGGTTCATCGCGGGTTAATCCCAAGTCTGTTTAACCCATGTGGTAAAAGAAGGTTTGATGAAGAGTCAGTGTGACAAGAGCGCATTGAAAAGTAGATCATCCTTTTCCAAATATGTCCATGATTGGCTGGAAGTGCTCATCTTTCATTCGTCCTTCTGGCATCGAGAGCCCTAGGTATTTTCTCTCGAAGGACGACGACACAGCACCCAACGTTTCCTTTATACCCTCTCTTATCACCTCTGGGCATTTCTCGTTGAAGAAGATAGAGCACTTGTTTTCACTTAACAATTGCTTTGTGCATCTCGGAAAAACTGTCAACACCCTTTTCACAGTCTCAGCTTGGTCCACAATAGCCTTGAAAAAAGAGCAAACTGTCATTTGCAAACAAGATGTTCGAAATCCCAGGGCTATTCCTTGCAATTTTTAGCGGTGTCAGGTTGCCTTGGTTTATCTCATGGTCAATCAGTTTTACTAACTCGTTTGCCATGAAAAGAAACATATACGAACTGAGTATCTCGCAGATCGAACACACCGCATAACCCATGCACTCCACTTTGCGCAGAAACCAGTTTTCAACAACACCCCTTCAAGGAACTCCCAGTCCATCTGGTCATACGCTTTGGCCAGGTTAAGCTTTGGTCAGGCTTTCTTTCCAAATGAAACACACACACACACACACACACGTTGACCAAGACAACCAAACCGATTAATGCAGGTGCCATCGATGTGCATGGATTGGGTCAATTTGCACGTGCTCATTTCAATTGATAATAAAGATAATGAGGTGAACACTAAAGTGCACAGTGAAGTCAGTGATGGTGATAGAGCATACGGTTGGTCACTATTTTTTGATGAGAACATCACAACGAAGTCAGTACCTCCTGCAATTGATGTGGTGGGTAATTAGCGGCTCAACCATACACTCTATGAGCATTACTGACTAACTGTATGCGATGCTCTCATAAATATGTAGGCAAAAAGAAGAGGCTTTATCACGGGAACTGGAGTATTTGGTCCCGAACTCATATGTTGATGAACAGTAGAATAAAAAATAGTAAATTAAATAAAAAATGTTTTTATAAACTTCAAGAAAAGTTTGTGTGCTTGCAAATATTTATCATGAAATGACATTTGTGGAAGTCGTGGAAAGAAAACGATGCTCTAAAAATGCTATTTTTGATAGCATTTTGGAGTACTGCTTTTTTTTGCTGTGACTTCCATGAATGCCATTTCATGATGCAATTTTCAAGTATACAAAAAATTTGTTGAAGTTTTCAACAATTTTTTTTAGAATTTTTTGAATGCGTTTTCAATTTTTCCAATTTTACTATTCACACCGAGCTCATTTGAGCTCGAAGCAGAAGATGACTTTCGCTCTATCACCGTGTGCTACACCGTGAATTGTGCAACGAAAAGCGGCCACACGACACGATGTCACTCACATAATAACATCTATTATGTTCAATGATAATTAGATAAATGGAAAGGTGAACATTGCAAATATAATAGCTTATGAAGTTCAAATAAACGAACACGAACATCAAAGTTCTTGCCCAATTTGGAAAACATGACTAAAATAGCAGCGCTTCAGTGTTACCGGTACGAATGAAAGCAAATCCTCGGGAATCAACGATACTACAATGAGTTAATTTGGCTAATCGATCTAAAAATGAAAGACACACACATATATATGTAGGATTGCTGAAGTTAATAAGGATGGGTAGCTGGTGGCTTGATCCTTCGCTGTTCTGGGGTTGGCGTCTCCTACTGGGCGTTGGTTCAGCCGGAGTGGAGTACCTCGATGACTCCTTAGCCATTCGCAACAAAAATAGTCCGGCTTCGAGAGTGGAGTGCAGCGGCCCCGTAGAAGAAGAAAAAAAACCTTCTTCCAAGAATCTGGATGTTTTTTCTTGTTCGTGCAGTGGTTCTTTGTAGTACTGGTGTTGACGGGCCCATTTGTAATTCCTTCAATATAAGGGGAAAAAATCCTGAAAACATCTAAAACAAGCCAGAAAACTGTGGTGTCTTTTTCTGCAGGGAAGAAACGTGGAGATATTTTTACAGCGTTCTAGGATCCGGGAGCATACAGACATAACTCAAAGCTGCTATCGGTTGAGTTGATCGAAAGCAAAAAAAGAAAACTCGGCCAGATAAATTAATGAGCTCACCACCATTTGTTTGGTTTAAACTATTTTTGCAGCTAGCCAACAATCGGCCGTTGCCATCTGCTAAAAAAACAAATCAACTGTTGCATCAGAGATCATCAGACCACGAGTATTTAACCAAAAACTACCACATTTGCCGGAAACATGACGGAAAACTACCACTCTACATTTTTATGCGAAAAACTACCAAATTTTTCCTAAACCGTGACAAAAAACTACCAACTCGCGAAAACGCTCGCTTCGCCCGCGCTAACCCCGTTCCTGACCGGTTGGGCCCGCGAACAGTTGCCACGCGGGCTAACGGGCGGCTGACGCGCGTTGACGGCCGTTAACGGCGCATCTGCTGTCGGAACGGCGGCTGTCGGTCGGCTGATAAGTGAGAGCGAGCGAGCTCAGCCACTCGCTCATTCTCTTCCTCCTCGCTCGCTCTCACTCATCATCTCCCCTCTCCCTGGTGTTGTGAGCTAGGTTAGCCTATCGCTGTCGCCGCCGTGGCCATTGCTGCCGGTAGAAGTTGAGGATGCCATCCTGGAATGACGAGGAGAGCTCGGACGAGGACATCAACATGGTTTCAATGGATCCTCAGCTCTTTGTAAGTGCATAATGGTGGAACAGAGTTAAGGTTAGGGTTAGTTCATCCAAGTTGGAGATTCCAAGTTGCTTTTGGTTTGATTCGAAGTTTCTTTTGCAGGAAACCGCTGACACTGTGGTGGAACCATTTTTCTGTGGTTCTTACACTGAATCTGAGCCGACGTGCATGATGCATCATTAGAGGCCGAAGAAGATGGTGGCTTTTGAAGGTGCTTTGACTGGGAGGCGATTCCTGGGTTGTCCTGTGCAGCAGGTATTAAATCTTGAAAGCTAACTTGTTTTGCTGGTGGAGATGTGTGATGTGTTTTGCTGCTGGAGATGTGTGGTGCAGCATGTGGTGCAGAGATGTGTGATGTGCAGAGATGTGTGCTGTAGTTTAGAACAGAAACTTGAAAGTGCCATACATATGGAAGCTATATGTGCAAGTAGATCTTTAGTTAACTGAATTCAATACATGACTGAACCTGAGAACACCTACATGCAGAGATCTTTAGTGTACTGTGAACTGAATGTATTAGTTAGGTGTTTACTGAATATAGCTGTTAACTAAAAAAGAACAGAGTTAAATGAATTTATATTTACTGCTTAATATAGCTATTAACTGAATTTATCTCTGATGCCAAGTCAGGTGTTGTGTGCTTACTATGAAAGAATTATGTTTGCATAATTCAGAGAGCATATTGATGTAGGTGTGAACTTTGGTTATCTGTACTTAGTTTGTTACTAAGTGATTTGTGCTTAATTATAAATAATTGCTTCTGTAGGATGTAGGTGTGAACTATGGGGTTGTGGAGTGGGTGGATGGTCCTTGGCCAGAGATTCTACAAAGGTGCCTAACAAGGATTTGGGACATGTACCATGAGCAAAACTTGGGGAGGGTGAAGGACAAACAAGCCCATGAGAAAGAGGTGGCCAAGCTACAGAAGGAAATTGATTTCCTGTCAAACAACTACAGCTAGTTGGTGGAAGATGTATCCAAGCTTTTTGACTATCAAGATGGCAAGATGTCTCATGACATGGACTATACCAGTCAGGCAATCAATGATCTAAATGCAAAGAAGAAACAACTTGAGGATCAAGCAAAGATTGAGATAAGTATGGAAAAGATGAAGCTTGCTAAGGAGCAAAGGTGCATTCTTCAAAGCCAAGCAGATATCATTCAGAACATGAGGAAGGCCATGAAGGAAGTGGAGGGGGACAGGGACCTACTTAAGAAAGAGAAGAAGCTGGAGTATCTGATTGCTGATATGGTCAATGCTGGTCATGCCAGCAAAGATAAGATGGAAAGGATCAAGGCAATTATGAATGAGTGAAGTGCTTGGTGTGTGGGTTAAGTAATTAGTAGGCCTATATATATAGCTGGCCTTGGAATGTCATGCATGTTAGGTGTATATTTTGGGAAAGTTTTATGTGCTTTCAGAATGGTATGAGGGAGGGAGGTACTCTTATGGTTTAAGAACTAGTTGGTTTTATCTATGATGTAATGACTTTTATGTTAAGACCTACTATGCTAAGTGAGTACTCATGCTAAGTTAATTAAGTAAGAATGTTTTATCTATGATGAGTCTGTTTTACTCTGCATATATCATGTGTGGATAACTGACAGTAGTGACATAGTTGGAAGTAGAAAGCAGCAAGTAACATATATAGCAAATAGCTTAGATAGTCTGACAAATAACTTAACATATGTAGCAAGTAGCAACTAACATATATAGATAATCTGACATAGATAGATAGCACAACCATTCATAGTCTGACATAGATAGCAACTAGTAGTAGATAGTGCCTGACATAGATAGCAAGTAGATAGTGCTGACGAAACTGAACCTAGGAACTTACTGAACTTACGGAAGTTCAGGACTGAAGAAACTGAATTTTTTTGCACTGAACTAACTGAAGGCAGCACTTCACTCCTCCTTCTTCAGCATCTTCAGGCGCTGGGAGCGGCGCACTGCAGTCACGGCCGCCCTCTTCTTCTTGCCCGGCGCCGGCTCCACCACATCTTCCTCGCCGCCATCTTGTTCTTGCTTCACCACGACGCCGTCTGGGAGATCGACCTCCGGCAGCGCATCCACGTGGATTGGGAGGTTCCTGTCCCCCTCCACGGCGTCAAGGACGGGAGCCAGCAGCTGCACTTCAGGCTCGTCGTCGGAGAGGACGACGACCTCATCCACCTCGTCGTCACATTCGTCAGATGACTCCTCCTCATCATATTCACTGGACTCGTCGTCTGAAGACTCGCCGTCAGAGTTGTCAGAGGGCCCAAGGACCCATGGATTGCGCCTCTCCCAGTAGGTGTTGTTGATTGGGGCTGGGAGCGCAAGGACGGCATCGGTGACGTGGTCTGCGGGGGCCGGCGGCGTGGTGGATGAGCGGTACATCCACCATCGGGCGCGTTGCCTGGGGTCGGGGGAGCGCTGCACCTCGCGCATCGCCCACAGCAGAAGGGACAGCGGCGGGATGGTGCGGCCGGCAGGGAAGGCACGCTGCTTTTCAGCAGCTGTCATCACCTTCACGAGGCCGCAGGCGTGGTTCCTCATCATCGCTAGACTGGGGAACCAGCGCGCGATCTCCCTGTACTGTGCGCGCATCTCCTGGTTGTTGCCGGCGAGAGCTTCGATGGCCAGCTGCCAGTCCATGGCGACGGCGGTGGCGGTGGTTGTCGGCGGCGATTTTGACAGGAGAGAGGGGGAAGCGGAGTGGGCGGTGCGAGCGGCGAGTGGGCGAGTGAGCAGAGAGCGTGGTGGGTGGACACGTAATAAAGTCGTAGAATCCGAAACGGCTGGGTTTACTCAACGCACGCTCACCACGATGGCGGCTGCAACGCACGCTGAACAGACGACGTGGTGGGCAACATATAATAAGTTTGGCCGATGCTAGTCAAACAAATGACTAGCACTAGCCCATTGATATTGAACGCATGGTTACAACCAATTGGTCTTGGGTTCGAGCCCGAGGCCAGACATTTTTTTGTGCATATTTAAAAAAAATGAATTTGGCAGTCACTTTTGAACTATAGAAACGGCAAAGTAAAACAAAAAAACAAATCAAAACAATTAAAACATGCACCTAAACTGCACAAATGGCAAAGTAAAACAAATAAAACAAAACACTAGCACTTAACCCATTGGTATTGGGCACAAATAAGTAGCAACCATACATTCAACATTGCACACAAGTTCACATGTCTGAATTTAAGCAGTCTAGTAGCAGAGCACAAACTTAGTACCATACAATCAAACTAAGTAGCAGAACACAAACTTAGTAACAGAGTTTCAATGGTTTCCACTAGCACTAAAATATAGTGCAAACTTGCTAGGGGGTTTCCTCTTCCTCTTGCCTGCTAATATCCCTGGTTCTGCAGTGGATGCTCTTGGTGCATTGAGTGTTCTTGTTGATGCTGATCCTCTTGGAGCTCTTGTTGATGCTGATCCTGTTGGAGGTGCTGGTGAAGACCTGGCTGCTCCTGCAAAAACAGTTGATGCTGAAGCTCTCTTATCTGCTGCTGTTTTTCTGTTCCTCACTGCTTTAGGAGGTGGAGCAGATGAGGCTGGCATCTGTGAAGTTTGGTGTTGATGTGGTGGTTCTGGAGGTGGGTGACTAGCACTAGAGGAACCCCTAAAAATTTCTCTATTCTCCTGCATGACAGAATTAAGATAGTTAGTACATAGAGCAGACCTAAAATAATTAAACAACTATTAACTAAACAAAGAATGCAACATTTTTGAATGACCTGGTGTAAGTTCTTTCTCATCTGAAGACTTGGGTTTAGAGCTTTCCCACAGTAAGTAAATCTATGGCCCTGTAGACCACAATTGCTGCATGTAATTGTTCCCATCCTGCTTGTGTCTTTTGGTGCAGGCACCTCAAACTGGCCCTTTCTCCTAGTTGTTTATTTCTTCCCTGCTTTTTCTTTGAACACTGGTGGCTCAATATCCTGAGTATGGGTGTTAGGCCAGAATCCAGGACCAGGGACAGGGTACACTATGTCTTTGTATGCTTCAATATATAGTGATTTTTTGAAAAATTCATGCACATAGTCCTCTGGGTGCATGTGAATCTTGCTCATTGCTGCTATTGCATGACTGCATGTCACACCTGTCATGTCCCACCTCCTGCAGTCACATGAGTTAGTAGCTAGGTTGACACAGTACTGATTTTCCTTACTAGACACTTGCCAAATGTCAGGACCAGCCTTATGTGCCTCACAAAATTTGGCATACTTCTTATTCTCCTCTAGTTTCTCTGAATAGTTGGGTGTGATCATCCACCTGCTGTTCTCTGTTTTTTCCCTGGTCTTCTGTCTTTTGATCATCTGCTTAGTCCTTATTCCTTCAAACATAGTTCTAATTGGTTTGGCCCTAACATCAAGGATCATTTTGTTGAAAACCTCACTAAGGTTGTTCACAACAAGATCAGTTTTGCAATTGTAATCCATTGAAGACCTACACCAAGTCTCCTTTGGAATTTTTGTAAGCCACTTCCAGGCATCCTCACACTCTGCTTTAAGCTTGCTAATTCATGGCCATGTTTGGTGAATGAGTAGCTAGCCTTATCTACTAGCTTTTTTAGTTCTGCTCCTCTGAAACCAGCTGACTGAAAATTTGCATAGATGTGCCTGAGGCAGTATCTCTGAGGGGAATCAGGGAACACCTCATTTATAGCCTTAAGAAGACCCTGATTGTAAATTAATAACCATGGTCATGAACAAAAACAAATAAAGCCAGTAATAACTATATTTATCTGAACTACTGGCTAAGATAGGTTGCATACCTTTTGCCCGTCAGAAATAATGGTGTAGGTTCCAAATTTGCTTCCACTTCCAATGCAACATCTTAGCTGGGTTAAGAACCATGTCCAACTTTCTGAATCTTCCTTATCAACCACACCAAAGGCTATGGGGTAGATGTTGTTGTTGCCATCTCTTCCTGTGGCTGCAAGAATTTGATGTCCAGTGGTTAGCTTGATGAAGCAACCATCAAGCCCTGCATCCATACCCAAATTAGCTACCAAAAAATTACAACAAGATATTTTGAACAAAATGCAGTTATATATTTACCTATAAAGGGCCTGCAACCATTAAGAAATCCTTGCTTTGATGCATGCAAGCAGTAGAACATGTACTTAAATCTAGGAGTTGGGGCAGGATTTTCTGGATCCTCAAATGTTGTAACTACACACCTGCTACCAGGGTTTGTGTCAAGAACTGCTTGTAGGTAGTCCCTCAGTCTATAGTACTGCTCCTTCTGGTCACCTTGTACAACCTTAATAGCCTTCCTCCTTGCCCTATAGGCCACACTCTTTGATACATCAACTGAAAACTTGACTTTGCTGTTTTTAATTAGTGAATCCACAGGTGCTCTAGGATCTGCTCTAAGAGAAGGCTCAACTGCTTTGGAAAGCCACTTAGTAGTAACTTTTGTGTTCTCTGCTGATGCTGGACAAGTGTGCTCCATGTTACACTTCTTAATGCAAAATGTTCTTTCATGAGCTATCCTGGAGGCACACATGTAAAATTCACATCCATGCTCTCTCTGTGAACACCAAACAATAATTCTTGTTGGAGTGTTCCCGTGGTAGTGAAAAGACCTCAAAGTCCTTATATGAAAATCTCTTAATACTTCTCTGAACTGGTAAACAGAATCAAAACACAAGCTCTTGCACAAGAGTAAATGTGAATTGGGAATTGAAGGGTCAAAATATACCCTTTCCTTCATCTTTTTCTTACTACTCTTTGTCTTTGGCTTCTTCATGATGTATGGTAGTTCAACTTCATCTTCTTCTTCCTCATCACTTATGGCTGCATCACCAGCAAAACAAAACTCATCTGCTTCAGGAAACCAATCTTTAAAACGTTTTTTCTCTACCTCATTGTGACATCTGCTAGTTGGCCCACGGTTCTTCACATGTTTCACAATAGCAGTACTTTGCAATGTTGTTTCTTCTTGAGAGGCACACTCTATTTCCATTTGTTGAACAGCTTCAGCACTCCCATCTAAATGAACTGAATCATCAGAACAAAATTCAGACACTTCAGTGTCTCCTTCAAAGTGGTTCAAATATGCCTCTCTTTGAATCCTACTCCTCTCAAGCTGAGCCTTTCTATCATCTATCTCATTCTGAAGCTCAGATTGCTCCACAACCTTTTGCAGACAGCAACTCTCTTGAGTGTTCATGTAATTCTGAATAGCCTGTGTGCTTATTCCAGGTTCAACATCTCTCACAACCTTTATGTTCACAACATTAACATGATTAAAAAACTCCAACATTTCATGAACACTAGCTTCATTACCTAAATACTTTACTCTTTCAGATCCAATTTCCTCCTCCTTCACATAGTACATGTAATCACTCTGCCCATACCCTTCACTAGCAATGAGTGATTGTAGAGTAACAAAAGATATATCTGACTCATATATACCCCTTTTCACAGGGTTTCTTCCTTCTAAATGAAGCCATATCTCCCACTTCTTGTCAGCAAAACTGCAGAAATAGGTGCTCATGAATTGAATTGAAAATGACAGAGCTACAAGTGCAATACAGTTTACTACACAACAGTCTCTAACAAACACATCTTACTAATTTGCCAGATTGAAGCAGCTAACCAATTCATGAGCAGCTAACCAAATTGACAGATTGAAGCAGCTAACCTAGCAGATGATATTTCCATACCTGCGACCCATTGGCGATGACTGGGCGAGCTGTGCCTCCTGCTGCTGCGAGCCGGCCTGCGTCGAGAAGCTGGTGCTCCCCAACCAATTGTCGACTGAGCCCGCAGCGTCCAAACTTGTGCCACCGCCGCCAGCGTCGCCGTCGCCGCCGCCACCACCCATATCGCCGACGCCCCCCTCCGGAACCACCGCCGCCATCGTCGCCGCCGCCGCCACCTAGTTCAGAGAGAGGGAGAGGACGGAGAGAGTGCAGCGAGAGGGGAGAGGATCAGATCTTGACCCATTGGCCGACCGACAGCCGCCGTTCCGACAGCGGACGCGCCGTTAACGGCCGTCAACGCGCGCCGGCCGCCCGTTAGCCCGCGTGGCAGCTGTTCGCGGGCCCAACCGGTCAGAAACGGGGTTAGCGCGGGCGAAGCGAGCGTTTTCGCGAGTTGGTAGTTTTTTGTCACGGTTTAGAAAAAAAATTGGTAGTTTTTCGCACAAAAACGTAGAGTGGTAGTTTTCCGTCACGTTTCCGGCAAATGTGGTAGTTTTTGGTTAAATACTCTCATACCACAGATCCCAATAGTCTCGAGTTCTCGAGATCTTTTCTTCTTCTTCTGAAAAGTGTTCGAGATCATTTTGCCACGCGATATTTCGAGAGGAAATCGGCGATGTTGCGGTCGGAGGTGCCGCCCTCGCTCACGGCGGCCTTGGCCTTCTCCCGCCACTCCGACGCCCTCCTCTTGTACTCCTTGCCGCCCATCACCTCCTTGATGCATCTCTCCACCTCTCCCTTCCTCACCAGCCCGCCGGCGTCCGGCCGCGCGCGCACGCCGACGCGCCACACGTCCTCGATGTACTTGGCGTTGGTCGGCTGGTCCGACCACTGCGGCACCGCCACCATCGGCACGCCGGCGCTCAGCGCCTCCACGGTGGAGTTCCACCCGCAGTGCGTCACGAAGCACCCCACGGCGCCGTGCGCCAGCACCTCCAGCTGCGGGCACCACGGCACGATCAGGTCCCCCCGCGCCGCCGCCCTCGCCGCGAAGCCCTCGGGCAGCTTGGCCGTCTCCGTGGCGCGCACCACCCACAGGAATTGGCTGCCGGCGTTGCGGAGGCCCTCGGCCACCTCGGCCATCTGGTCCGGCCCCGGCGCCACGATGCTGCCGAAGGAGGCGTACACGACGGAGCGCGGCGGGCGCGCGTCCAGCCACGCCTTGGTCACGGCCGTCATCGGGGTGTGCAGGTGGAAGCCGTAGGACGCGTCGTCGGGCAGGCGGTCGTCCAGGTACGCCGACGGCACCGTCGGCCCGATCGTCCTGGCCCCCAGCGTCGACGCCAGGTACTCGGCTTCCTGCACATACGTAAGCACACAGACGTAGCCGGTGTCGTCAGTGCAAATGCTCGGAATCCATTAATGGCAGTAAACGTCAATTGGTTGCACGTTGCGAGCGACGTGCTTGCACGTATGCTGCATTGCTGCATGCGACGCGCGCCCTGGCATTGAACGCACGTACGCTCTGCTTGGGACACACGCGGCATATGATGCCAAGGGCGGATTCGCGTGGCGCTCACCTGAGGCTCCAGGTCGAAGAAGGAGTTGACGAACACGTGATCCACGGCGCCGAGCCCGGCGAACTGGTTCATCAGCATGTCGCGTAGGGACGGGTGGTGCGCGTCGGAGTCGGTCAGGAACGTCGGCACGTCGGCGGCGCCGAGCCGGCACGACAGTCCAGGGAGCTCGAGTGGGGAGTCCCCCTTGCGCACCGGCACCGGCACGCGCCCGGCCCGTGCGTGCGTGTACACGACGTCCACGGCGCACGTCTGGGTGAGCACCGCCGCGCACGCCGCCCCGTACCGCCGCGCCAGGGGCGCCACCCACGGCATGAACGTGTCGTACACCACCACGCGCACTGGGCGGCCACTCGCCGCCTCGGTCCGGAGGAGCTCGTCCAGCGCCTCGGACCCGGCCGACTCCAGCTGCTCGAAGTAGGGGCCCTTGTGCCCGCCCAGCTCAGCGGGCCCGCCGGCGTCGCAGCCGTCGGAGAAAACGGCGACGTGCACCGAGCCCGGGGACGGCTTCGTGGAGCCGACGACGAACTTGGTCGCCGCGACGGTGCACCGGACGCCGCCGTGGCCGGCGAGCCGCTTGCCGAACTGGAGGATCGGGTTGAGGTGGCCCTGGGCCGGGTACGGGACGAGGAGGATGTGTGTGGTTTCGTCGGCGTGCACCATGGCTACGGACGTGTTGTTAACCAGCGATCTCTGGGGAGAACGTTTCTTGGCTTATGAGCGAGTTTGTGTGGGAGGACGTGATGGACGCTGGGTATATATGGAGGATGGACAAGAGCTCCACTCTAATTATAAGAAAAACCGTAGAACGGCTCACAAACTGCAGCCTACAACAGCTTGCAGGTCACAAGTACGCCAAATTAGCGAACCAATATGTGGTTGGATGGTTAGAGCCACTGTGGTATCCTCAACCTATCAAAGTTCAAATCCTGGTGCTCGCATCTATTCCTGTATTTATTTCCGGATTTCCGGCTCAGTATTTCGAAAATGCTCTTAAGAATAGGGTGTGCATTTGTACCGTGTTAAAAAAAATGTACGCCAAATTAGAAAGTACTCAATCCGTCTTATAATATAAGAGCGTTTTTGACACCCTTCGATTCATACTATTTATGGCTCAATAGATGTATCTAGTATTGAAATATGTCTAAATACATCTGAGCGATAAATGATATGGATCGAAGGGAGATGAGGTGTATTTCCTTGCCAATCAACCTACACAGGTGGGTTTCCAAAAGAAAACTTGTACACTAGCCGAGAGTGTAGGTGCAGTTGCAACGTCTCTTCATTCTTAGAGACGGTTGTTTACTTTCCTAAACAAGGAGCTTTTGCTGATTTAGACTCCACCTTCGTCTTTTTCCCTGGCTCTAACCAGAAAACGGACAAACGCAATTTTGTGGGGGGGAATGCTTCTCACAAGCTTCCAATACCCGTTGCCATTGCTCCAAAATGCTTGGGCTCCATCGGCTTGTATCCTTGCTTCACAATAGTGCCTCTTGCTTATCGTCTCTAAATTGCTAGCTTATCTTCATCTTTTTCCCCTTTTTTTACAAGAAGAGGTGGCAACAACATTGTGATGGGCAAAGAGATGTGGTAGTGGTAGGAGATGATGGCGCGAAATAGGGATTGTGAGAACATCGAAAGCCATTGAGCAACAGGTTGGTATCGTGGGGGGCTCTGGGGGCGATAAAACCCTAAGGACGTAGAGAAGTAAGTCGGGGCTAGGGTTAAACTTGGATAGCCGACATTTAAAAAGATGGTGAAGATGGCCAGATTGTGTGATCTTGATCACAAGATCCACAAAATATCTTGAATGGCCTTTATTTTTTAGTCGAAAAAAGTTTAAGGACCTTCTTATTTGCACATTCTTGTATTGTATATAGGCTACTCGGTGGCGGGGCTTGGGAACAATTTCAGCAAGATCTAGATGAACTTGAACTCCAAGTTATTCCTAGACGGTCATCTAATGACTTTCTTATTTGAAAAAATACCAGAATTAATCGATATTGTAGACTTTTGGTTATTAGTATGAAATGGCATTAATGTACCCTTGGAAAATGTATTGATTGTTCTGATAGAAATTGCAGTTCATTTCATAATCATAGCTACCATGTTTTTTCCCAAATAAGCTGAAATAGTTTATCACTTTTTTGCGAAGTAAAATAGCTTATCACTGTCCACACTAGAGTAATGCATGTAGCCAAATTATTACTGCAATCCTATGTACTCTCTCCATTTCAGAATACACCATATTTTAGTTTTATCGTAAGTCAAACTTTGTGAAGTTTGACTAAGTTTTTTTTTCTAACACATAGGTTTGACAAAGTACGAAGGAACTACTAATGATGCAATGTATCTTGAAATGGAGGGACATACTTTTCACTGATATCCTTTTTGCAAAAAACAGCACATGTAATACTAGTATTTTTGGCAGTTCATTTTATAATCAAAATTCTAAGGGCCCATGCATGTTGTACGATAATAGTACGTTTTTCACATGCATCGGCATGCGTGCTGATCCCGAGATACTACATTGACCAAGCTTTTTTAGACAATGGTTGAATCATGCTCCAAGAATCAAAGATGCCCAGAGAACCAACTGCATTGACTATTTTTTGCTCTGCCGGAAGGACATTAACTGTTGACGAGAATAGATGGATGACTCGGTCACTGGGAAGCATAAAAGTAAAATGTAGTTAACTCTGGAAATTAAAACTCTCCGTCCCACAAATAAGATCGTTTTTCAAGCTGAGGGACAGAGAAAATTAAAACTCTCCATGGAGCCTTTGGCCGCCACTCCCGTACGTGCCAGCAGCGACGTGATCAGTCGACGAAACACGAGGACACACCAGGGTGTGCATGTGATGTCGTACGGTACTTGGAGATAGACACTAATTAATTCACACGCTGCATGCATGAATGCATTATGCATGAGATGAACGACGTCGACATGTCGGAACGCCCATGTCGATGTTTCAACGATGAGGCCAAGCATGCCGTACCCCATGGCAATTATATATGTGATGTACGCATGCACGTGAATTCAGCCGGTGGCATGCGTCCAGTTGCTACAGCAACGTTCCTGGCACTACAGGTACAGGATCGTAACCCAACTGTGTCAATCCTAGGACCTAGTCCGTACGTGCCACTGTGCCAACTTACAATTGGCTAAACTAATGAGGCATTGCTACGTCAAGTCGATCCGGCCGGGCACATGTGTACAGCCTAAGACTAGGTAGCAGCATGTGTCGGTGCAGGTTTCGTCCTCGAGGAATATCATGCGGTAGAGGGTCCGATTTCGACCAGGGCGTTCGAAGATCTTTTTAGACTTTATTTACTCATTTGCCGCCGGACTGGCTATTCGATTCAAACGGTGAGACAGAGAGAGAGCGCCACACAGCCTCAGACAAAAAGGCATCGTTAACCTACGATGAATCAGGATCACCGGCGTAGACGAAACCTAGCTACCTACGGCCGTTTCCTTGGGCGCCGCGAGCTCGATACCTTGGCTTTTTGTTTGGTTCTGGCTCTGCCAGTCACCGATGACGTCGCCTCGTTGCTGTCAGCAGTGACATGCACGGCGCTGCGTCATCGGCATCCTTGACATTTCCGCTCACCGGCCGGTTCAACGGAGACTGCCGCTTGCATAGGCAACAATTCATATTTTCTATATTTTTTTAAAAAAAATCTTTGTAGTAGACCGAGCATGCTAAGTTCGTTAGGTTCCTCGTCATGGAATATGTCCACTTGGGTTCACTATAAAGATCAATCGACTCAATGTCTTGGAGGTGCTCATATGAGTGCGTGCATTCACAAAGGTGAGAGTACGTTTGTATATTTGAGTATCTATGTTTGTGCTATGGTTCTACAAAAGGATGATATATGAGTATATGACGTGTTTTCCTTTTGCGGCATTGGCCACATAATCAATGTTGTATTGTGCTCCCTCCATTTCAAAATGTAGTGAATATAGATTTTCAAAAAGTCAAACTTCAGAAAATTTGACCAAGTTTTTAAAATGTAGTGAATATACATTTAAAATGGCACTAGATATGTCATGAGACATATTTTATATTGTATATATTTGATATTTTCCGATAGTAATATTTTTTCGGTATAGTTGGTCAAAGCATATGAGGTTTGACTTTTGAAAATTAAAACGCACAGTACTACATTATGAAATGAGGTGTATGTTATTTTTTTGCGCAAAAAAAATGAGGTGTACGTTTTGTGTATACTATTGTGTACTATTGTGTGTGTGTGGGGGGGGGGGGGGAAACATGTTGTAGAGGCCACTGCCTCAGACGTACGGAAGCTCCAAGGGGCAAAAACGATCCTTGCTTGATCGTCTCGCCCTTGTCGTCCGTGTGTACATCTCTATTCAAAAGCCGTATATATGCTGCTCAGCCGGCCATGGCGTCCAAACTATAGACGGCCTAAAAGACTTTTCAGTCTGGCCACACATGACACACGTTCTGACAGTACACTACACATACAAGTCTGGACATGCATGCCATTTTCGATAGAGCGGCATGCAGTGCGTTGGTACGTGGTGTCGGTGGCTTGGTCCTCAAGGAGAGAGGGAAAACGTACGTTTCGATCGGACGATGGTGTGATGTGCAAGAGGGATGCGACGAGGATCGGATCGGAGTCCCGTGGCTGTCATGCACGCGTGGCTGGATGCGGTCGCCTCCTTCCTTCGCCGCCGTGCCGTTAATTACGCCGCTGAAAGTTTTACGAGCTGAGAACGCCAGCTTACCGACTGACTGATCAGTGAACCTGCGACAGGGAACAATATTGATTGTTCCGATAGAAATTGCAGTTCATTTCACGATCATAAGTACCATGTTTTTTTCTTTTCAAATAAGTTGAAATAGTTTATCACCTTTTTTGCAACGTAAAATAGTTTATCACTGTCCACACTAGAGTGATGCATGTAGTCAAATTATTACTGCGACCCTATGTATGTACACTCTGCATTTCACAACACACCATTTTTAACACATAAGTTTGACAAAGTAGGATGGAACTACTAATATGCAATGTATCTTGAAATATGGAGGGAAATACTTTTCACTGATATCCTTTTCTCAAAAAACAGCACATGTAATAGTATTTTTGGCAGTTCATTTTTATAATCCAATTTCCAAGAGCCCATGCATGTTGTATGACAATACGTTTTCACATGCATCGTCATGCGTGGTGATCCTGAGGTACTACATTGACCAAGCTTTTTTGGACAATGGTTGAATCATGCTCCAAGATGCCCAGAGCCAGAGAACCAACTACATTGACTATTTTTTTTTTTTTTCTGCCAGAATGACATTGAATGTTGACGAGAATAGATGGATGGCTCGGTCACAGGGAAACATAGAACTAAAATGTACTCCCTCCATTTCACAATATAAGATCGTTTTTCAAGCAAAGGAACGGAGAAAATCAAAACTGTCCATGGAGCCTTTGGTCGCTACTCCCGTACTACGTGCCCGCCGCGACGTGACCAGTCGAGGAAGCACGAGGACACACCAGGGTCTGCATGTGATGTCGTACGTACTTGAACGCAGACACTAATTAATTTACACGGCGCATGCATGCATGCATGAGATGCCGACGTCGACATGTCGGAACGCCCATGTCGATGATCCAACGACGAGGCCAAGCATGCCATGCCCCATGTCAATTATGTGATGCGCGTATAGCAGAAGAAGAAGGCATGGGTAATTAACCTCAATGGACAAGAAGGTCGATGAAGGGTCATATCTTCTCATCCTCGCGTACGCACGTGAATTCAGCCGGTGGCATCCGTCCAGCTGCTACAGGAACGTTCTGGGTACTACAGGATCTTAACCCAACCGTGTCAACCGTAGGACCTAGTCCGTACGTGGCTACGTGCCACTGTACCAACTTACAATTGGCTAAACTAATGAGGCATTGCTAGTTTGCTACGTCAAGTCGATCCGGCCGGGCACATGTGTATAGCCTAAGACTAGGTAGCATGTGTCGGTGCAGGCTTCGTCCTCGAGGAATATCATGCGGTAGAGGGTCCGATTTCGACCGGGGCGTACGAAGATCTTTTTAGACTTTATTATTACTCTTTTGCCGCCGGACTGGTTGTTCGTTTCAAACGCGCGAGCGAGAGAGAGCCTCAGACAAAAAGGCATCGTCAACCTACGATGAATCAGCATCACCGGCGTAGACGGAACCTAGCTACCTACGGCCGTTTTCTTGGGTGCCGAGGGCCGGATACCTTGGCCTTTTGTTTTGTTCTCGCTGTGCCTGCCACCGATGACGTCGCCTCGTTGGTGTCAGCAGTGACATCCACGGCGCTGCGTCATCACCGTCCTTGACATTTCCGCTCACCGGCCGTTTCAACGGAGACTGCCGGTTGCATAGGAGTGCATGCGCTCATCGGTTTCCGGATATAGAGGCGTAGGTTTCTCCCAAGTTGACCCGGTCCCAATCCTCCCGTTTGACATTTTTCCCGACCTCTCCCTCTCCTTTGACGTGCCATGCATCGTACATAACCAAAAGGGACAAGTTTTTTGTTGTTGTTGTTGAGTATAATTACGAAAACAGACAAGTGAGTTATATGTAAATTCTTTTACGCAAAGGCCCAAGACCATATAAAGTATCAAGGACATACCTTTACATAATTATTATTTTTACAATGAACACCATGAGAGTGCAGAAAGTCGCCTTCTTCTTCTTGCATCCACCAGCAACGTGCCATGAGCATAGCTCGATGCTGTCTTTGGGCCTCCGCCTCGGCGGAGAAACCTTTTTTAAATCCAAAATCTTGTAGAAGCGACGTTAAACATCGTCGGGTTGGATCCCTCCGGCTTCACCAATGACATCAAGCACCACCTCACAAATACCTCCACTCGAGCCGCCATCGCCTTCAACGACAACAACTGCCCTCCAACACCTCCTTAGTAGGGCGCGCCCCAATAAGGACATCCCTATCATCGTTGGCACTGCACGGCTTTTGCCTGCAACACGCCCTGGCGTAGGCGCGAGGGTCAGGCGCTGGATGGAGGCTAGGGTTTCTCGGTCGTCCGCCTTGACCTTCCCTCCTCTCTCTCTCTCTCTCTCTCTCTCTCTCTCTCTCCCTCTCTCCCTCTCTGAGCATGGATTGTATGTAGTATGACACTTAGTTTCTCACATTGCTGATTTGGATAGTTTCTTTACAATCATTTCCTCGTCAACAAACCTATACAACTAGGTTTCTAAAAAGATTTCCAAAGACAACTCCTACACAACTAGCTGCGTGTGTGTACAATTGCAAATTTCTCGCCATTTTGACAAACAGTTGCAACTTTTCTAACCAAGCAAGATTTGAAGGTTACCTTTCTTTTCATCTAGTTTGACCATAAAAGCCAACCACAATTTGACACGTACATAAGGTTAGGCTTAAGAGCGTACCTCTCTTTGCTCTCCTCGACCAGTCATCATTATGCCAAAGCTAATATCTCTTGCTTCCTTTCTTCGTTGCCATTCATTGGCTCGCTTTTCAGCTTTTATGACCCTAAAGATCGCGCGTAACACTGCACCAGGGGTCAGGCTAGGAATTCCTTAGTGGTAGGGAGGCGAGGAAGGTAATGATGGAAGTGACATCACGAGGGAGCAACAACAGGGCGATAATGAAAGCAGATGAAGCGTGTTGGGGGCAAGGGTTAAGCCTAAAAAGAACTTTATATGTTGGACCTTGATCTGACGATCCACAGACCATTTGCATATCTCCCTTAATTTTTGACCAAGAAAAACACAAGTCATTTATTATGAATGTTTGTAGTGCGCAAAAGCTCGAGCAAAGTCTAAGCGGGGCCGAAGCCGAACTGAGTATCTTAGAGAGACCACCTTCTCCGAGGTCTACTTTTGTGAGAAATCCTTGATATGTGTTTTCAAAGCTAAACGGTGGCATCTCTTGTATCAATCCGTTGATCCTCCTTAGAATGTTTCCTTGGAGGCAAGGATTGGTTTGCTGCTTATTCACAAAAATACTAAGGCAAAATTTTGTATTGTCCATAAAGTTTTAAAAAATCTTTGTAGTAGACTGAGTATGCTAAGGGCTATTTGGATCTAGGCCTAGGAGTGCCACACTTTGCCATACCAATGTTGTCAAACTTGCCTAAGGTTAGTTCTTCAAAACAAGAGCCTCAAGTTGGCAAGCCTGCGGCGATCTTGCCATACTTTTTAAGTGTATGTGATGTGAGACCCTAGTGTGGCTTACCTAAGATATGGCTTGAACCAAACACACACCTAAGTTGGTCAAACTTGCCTTAGCTTAGGTGTGGCAACCTTTGGCAACCCCTAAGTTTGTTAGGTCCCTTGTCGTGGAATATGTCCACCTAGGTTCACCATAAAGATCAATCGACTCAATGTCTTGGAGGTTCTCATATGGGTGTGTGCATTCACAAAGGTGAAAGTGCGTTTGTATATTTGAGTGTCTATGTTTGTATTATGGTTCTAAAAAAGGATGATATATGAGTATATGACCGTGTTTTCTTTTTGCAGCACTGGCAACATAATCAATGTTGTATTATGCTCACTCCATTTCATAATGTAGTGAATATAGATTGAAAGAAGTCAAACTTCACAAAATTTAACCAAGTTTGTAAAGAAAATATATACATTTAAAAATGGCATTAGATATGTCATGAGACATATTTCTATATTGTATGTGTTTGATAATTTTCCATAATAATTTTTTTCTCAGCATATTTGGTCAAAGTATATGATGTTTAACTTTTGAAAAAATTAAAATGTACAGTACTACATTATGAAATGGAGGCGTATGTTGGTCAATACGTACTATTGTATTGTATATTTGACCGGGTTATTGTTCTAAGGAAAAAAAATACAACATGCTGTAGAGGCCACTGCCTGAGACGCATGGAAGCTGCGTTGCCTTTGATGAGCGCGAGCGCACCTGCATGCGGCTACGAGGACACGTACGTGGGTATTTACGGTGCGACGTTGATGCTTCAAAGCAACAATCACTGCGTACGGTGCAGCTTGTGCTGCTGGCGACGTACGTACGTTGATGTGTTGGACTGTTGGTATGACGGCCGCGCGGGAGTGATGCATGCGTGTATCAATCAGAAGAAGAAAATTAATCTGAACAAAGCTAGCTAGCTTCTGAACAAAGTTAATCAGAAGAACGAAGAGTTCAACTTGATCGTCTCGCCCTTGTCGTCCTTGCATATCCGTGTGTACATCTCGATTCAGAAGCCGTATATATGCTGCTCAGCCGACCGTGGCGTTCAAACTATAAGTGGCCTACAAAACTTTTCATCCTGGCCACACATGACACACGTTCTGACGGCACACAACACATACAAGTCTGGACATGCATGCCATTTACTGCCATAGAGCGGCATGCATGCATTTGGAATCGGTACGCTGGTGTCGGTGGCTTGGTGCTCAAGGATGGAATCGTGCAAGAGGGGAAACGTACGTTCGATCGGACGGTGATGCGATGTGCAAGAGCGACGCGACGAGGATCGGATCGGAGTCCCGTGGCTGTTATGCACGCGTCGGTGGACGCGGTCGCCTCCTTCGCCGCGTCGTTCATTACGCCGCTGAAAACAGCACGAGCTGAGAACACCAGTTTACTGACTGATCGGTGAACCTGCGAGAGGGAATGAATAATCAGTCGGCAAGAGAACCTTTAGTTGGAAAGGTGCATGCCCGGACAGGACAGAACCTCTCTCTTGCGCGCGCGTCAACCCTCCGAATCATCACCGGCCGCGGCCGGCGTTGCATGAGATGACATGACAGCCACGGAACCTTAACCTGCGGCCGTTTTCTGCCGTCCGGCCGACGGAACCTCACTGGCCGATGACGTCGCCTCGCTGCCGTCAGCGGCGACACGCATCATCGTCCCCGTTTCCGTTTGGACCAGCCGTTTTAAATGGCCTCGCCCAACTAAATAGCCGTTTCCTCCGTCGGTCGGCCGGCCTGCAGTTATCTCAGGTGAATGAACGCGAGGGATAACGTTTTTTTTCGTGCGGGTGGCGGGTGATATCGTTGGCGTGGTGAATGAATGCGTTTCCGAGCTCCTGGTGCCGTTTGTAACCGGCAACCTGCCACGCCCCGCCTCCATCAATCGACGGATCTCGTCTACTGGACAGACAACAGTTGTTGCGTGAAACAACCCGTGGTTGAATGATTAGAAGGACTGTGGCATTCTCGGCCCATCAGAGTTTAAATCCCGATGCTCGCAATTAGTGAGAAGAAAGTCGTGTCAGGCTGCGGTTGGGCAACGACTTCTCTCTCCAAATGCGAAATTACCAAAACCCTGAAGAGTTATCTTTTTTTTTCCATCAAGTTTGTATTGCTCACCACCTATGCAACATGGTGGTAGTTCCTTTTCACTTTTACTAAAAATCCAGCCATATGTTTTTCATGGTGGTAGTTCTTTCTCCTCCCCGCCGGAGGAGAAGCGCCGTCGAGCAGCAGTGGGTGGAAAGCGGCAGCGGAGGCAAGCAGCAGCGACAACGGCGGCAAGCGGGAGCGACGACAAGCAGCAGCAGCGAGCTACGACGGCTTAGATCCGGCTGGTGTGGCTGCGGTCGCGCATGGCTAGCTAGCTAGCAGGGCCGGGCCCATAGTTGTGCAAGACATGCGGCCCGCACAGGGCCCATAAAATTTAGGAGCCCCAAATTCTTTTATAGACCAAAAAAATACCGCTGCAGCGCTGCTTGATAGGAATTAGGAAACGGAGATCGTCAACCCTAAAAAAAAGGGAAACTGAATCATCGGATCGATCAACGGATCGCAAACAAGCAAAAACACTTGCGTCGCTACAGGCTACGGCCTATAGGAAACATGATCATCCATCGTCGGATCGATCGGCCTCGGCGACAGTTCTGGCGAGTTACGACGCTGCTCGATCGGATCATTGGAAACTGAATCATCGGATTGATCGGCAACAGTTCCGGACTCAAGAACGCCGTCGAGGGGTGGCAGGGCGACAACTCCAGACTCCAGAACACTGGCGACGGGCGGCATGCACGAGGACAATTCCTCTGATCCTCTCGCCAAAACAGGTAGCCTCCCATTGGAGAGTCCTTCTTCCTGATTAACTTTGGCTCCTACTCCTAATTTCTAATTAGAGACTAGATGAGTTAAATGGTTTGTCTAATTGCCAAACATTCACGCGTATCCTTCAATTAATATCTGCTGTGGTATCAGTTTAATTTTGTTTTATTCATGTTTTGTATCTTGTGTTTTTATAATACTGATTTTAGTCATCACGAGGAAACATTAGTTTGATAAGACATTATATCATATACTCCCTCCGTCTCAAAATAAGTGACTCAACTTTGTACTAACGATTAGTATAAAGTTGAGTCACTTACTTTAGGGTTATGTATATTATAATTGCATTTTTAGGGTTATATACATTATAATTGCTTATTATTTTTTTTTAGTGAAATAAGGTCTCATTTTTTTAGTTTCGCACGGGGCCTTAGATTTTGCCGGCCCGGCTCTGCTAGCTAGCTACAGCTGACCGCGGTATGCGTGTGGCTCCGGCTGCGTTCGTGCGTGATTTAGACTCCAACTTCGTCTTTTTTCCCGATTTGACCATAAAACGCCAAATGCGATTTTGTGGGCAAAATGCTTCTCACAAGCCTCTACCCGTTGCCCTTGCACTGAAGTCGGTGTCGCGTGAATGCTTCGTCCCCATCGGCTTGTGTCCTTGCTTCACTGTAGTGCTTGTAGCATCTAAGCCACCGGAGCACATGATACTTTCCCCTTCACAACAGTACCTCTTGCTTCTTCTTTTTGTTGTCTATGGACCGCTAGCTATTCTTCGTATTTCTTTTTTGCAAGAAGCGGTGGCAACAACATTGTGATGGACAAGGAGGTGTGGTAGCGGTAGAAGAGGATGGAGCGGTAGAAGGATTGTCGGAGATCATCGAAAGCCATTGAGCACGTGATTGGTGGCGTGGGAGACTCTTGGGCGATAAAACCCTACGGAGGTAGAGAAGTAACCGGGGCTAGGGGTAACCCGAGAAGCCACCATACCTAGCGTAGGCGCAGCAGACGCGGAACCTGAGCAGCCAATCACACCTAGCAGAAGCGCGACCCGCGTGGGTGCGTCAGCGCTCGAGCGATCCGGGCCTACGCGGTCGAGGACGCCGGCCATTCAGGACCGTGCAAGCGGCCGCATGTAGCGGCGGGCCATACGGTGCGAGCTAGCCAGCGATCCGGCGCAGGAAGATGCAAGCAGCTGTCTCTTAGGCGACGAAGATGCCGATAGAGTCGACGCCAATGGTGGAGTAAGGCGCGTTGTTGATGACGAAATGACGATGGGCGACGCAAACCGATCTTAGATCGAAAAACCAAAAAGTAGACGCCGATCAAAGTGACCGGCGAGAGAACAAAAAAATCCGGAGTGATGGCTCGGGAAAAAGACTCTCTAGGGAAGCCAGCCAATACGGCCCGCGGACGAACCCTAGGCACGGGCGGTGCGGCCCCCGGCGGCGGTCATGGAGGCCGACCGCCCCGGGGACAGCGCGCAAGGGCGGAAGCGGCGGCGGCAAGGGTTTATGATCGACTTGCGATAGATATCATGTTAGAAGGGAGAGAGGGATTGGTGGAATAGTTCGTGGTATTGCTTGAGCCTCGTGGGCATATATATGAGTACATGATCTATTTGAAGTATAAGGCAAGCCAGAATATTTTCTAGTCTAACTTATGTTTCCTAATACAATCACGTTACTTAACAGGTCCGAGCACTCGCAAAGCCCCCCTGTCGTGGAGTTGACACGACAGATGTCCTAGAGCAAGGACTTAGTCGTAGGGCCATCGCACTAGGAAGCTTAAAGGGGTTAATCGGGACAAAGGATACGAGAGAGTTTTATACTAGTTCGCCCCCTTACGATGAAGGTAAAAGCCTACGTCTAGTTGGGATTGGTATTGCTGGGGTTTCGACTTCCAAGAGGCTCAACTCGCCGGCTTGGTTATCGACTTGGTTGTTTCTTTTTCTAAACCGCCACCGGGTCGTCCCCTTATATACACGGGTTGACGCCAGGTGGCTTATAGAGTCCCGGCCGGCTCATAATCGTGTCCGGCTCGGTGACTTTCTTTACATGCCTTTCTGTACAAGTATTTCCCTACATATGATGGTTTACTTACAATAGCGGGCCTTAAGACGGCCCCAGGCCTTTGGGCCTTCTATAAGACTTAATAAACTACAAACTTGGATGCTTACTGAGCTTCTTGCGTAACCCGCCATTGAAGCTGACCCGGCCCCTCCTGGGCGGGTCTCAACTGATAGTAATATCCCCAACATTAGGCCCCAGATTGACCTTGAATCCTGTTCTTTGTCAATCTTCAATACTTAGATGAAATTCATCTTTTGCCTGAAAAAACTTTGTAACCTGCTGTGACGTCATCTTTTGAAAACACAAAAACTTTCATGACGTCATCTTCTAACGGATCTTTGATTTTTAATGCTTCCCGAGAATCGAGGCGTCTATATAGCTGGATAATCATTATTTGGTTCTCCCTTGATTCTCGCGCCTGTCTGTTCGCATCTTCCCTTATAAATAGGCACGCGGCCGGTCCTTCTCATTCTCCTTTCTTCCTCATCTTCTTCCTCTCGCAACCTCCGTCGCTGCTCGAGCTCCGCCGCCGCCGCAACTCTCATCGTCGTCGTCAAGCTTGGCCGCTGCATCACCCTGAGTCTGACCAGAGAACGCGGCGACTCTTCGCGGCAGGCCTGCATCTTGTAAGTTTTCTTCTCTCTCACGCACCTAGATCTGTTCTAGGTTTCCGAGTTCTTCAGTGTTCTTCACCTGTTCGCCATGGATCATCTTGTAGATTTTCTCCGCAACTTCTTTTGATCCAAAGAAGAGATATAACTCGTGTGGTAGTTGTTTGGCATTCATTTTTGATATCAGTAGATCCTTTTTGCCTGTATAGATGCTTCTTCACAGTCGACGAACTCATCTGTACTAGGTTTTTAGGTCTAGAATATTTTCCTTTTTGAAACAGCCTTTTGATCCAAAATGATGATGATAGCTTGGTGAAACTTGTTTATGCCAACACTTAGCTGAATCTGCTTTCCGGAAAAATCTGTAGTCATGGCGGCTTACCATTTCGGCTTTCTTTTCCCTATATGTCATTAGCCCTTAGTTAATCCGGCGTTACTTGTTTTATAATTTCAACGTTTAACTATTAATTGACCCGGCACTTTATTTTTCCTTTTCCAGTCCCTTGTTCATCATGCCGTCAAAGACACCCACCATCTGCAATTGGGTTCCCTCAACCATAACTGAGGAGCGTCTGAAAGAGTTCTTCCTTATTGGATTTCTGCCTTCAAGAAACGTCATGTCTTATCGTGCTCCTGACCCGGAAGAAGAACGACCGAATCCGAAAGACGGTGAAGTGATCGTCTTTACTGATCACATGAACCGGGGCTTCTCACTGCCCGGCTCAAAAAATTTCAGAGAAGTTCTTCACTTCTTCAAACTTCATCCTCAGGATATTGGGCCCAATTCCATATCCAATATCTGTAACTTCCAGGTGCTCTGTGAGGTATATCTTCAGCAAGAGCCGACTGTGGAACTAATTAGAGAATACTTCTATCTGAACCGGCAAAACGAGTGCACCAATGGCCTTAGCTTAGAACTTGGAGGCATCTCGATTCAGCGCCGGCAGGGTGCAGTTTTCCCTCTCATAGTTTTACCAAGTCACCCAAAGGACTGGAACCAAACTTGGTTTTACTGTCATGACATCTCACCCGCCAATGAGAAGCCACTGCCGGGTTACCGCCCCGATCGTCTTGACACCAAGTTCGCCCTACCTGACAAACTTACCGTTGCTGAATGCAAGAAACCGATTCCAACTATCAGAAGAATCAATGGTTTGTTGGGGAACGGTTTAGCTGGAGTCGATCTTGTTGGAAATATGCCCTAGAGGCAATAATAAATTAGTTATTATTATATTTCCTTGTTCATGATAATCGTTTATTATCCATGCTATAATTGTATTGATAGGAAACTCAGATACATGTGTGGATACATAGACAACACCATGTCCCTAGTAAGCCTCTAGTTGACTAGCTCGTTGATCAATAGATGGTTACGGTTTCCTGACCATGGACATTGGATGTCGTTGATAACGGGATCACATCATTAGGAGAATGATGTGATGGACAAGACCCAATCCTAAGCATATCACTAGATCGTGTAGTTCGTATGCTAAAGCTTTTCTAATGTCAAGTATCATTTCCTTAGACCATGAGATTGTGCAACTCCCGGATACCGTAGGAGTGCTTTGGGTGTGCCAAACGTCACAACGTAACTGGGTGGCTATAAAGGTACACTACGGGTATCTCCGAAAGTGTCTGTTGGGTTGGCACGAATCGAGACTGGGATTTGTCACTCCGTGTAAACGGAGAGGTATCTCTGGGCCCACTCGGTAGGACATCATCATAATGTGCACAATGTGATCAAGGAGTTGATCACGGGATGATGTGTTACGGAACGAGTAAAGAGACTTGCCGGTAACGAGATTGAACAAGGTATCGGGATACCGACGATCGAATCTCGGGCAAGTATCGTACCGCTAGACAAAGGGAATTGTATACGGGATTGATTAAGTCCTTGACATCGTGGTTCATCCGATGAGATCATCGTGGAACATGTGGGAGCCAACATGGGTATCCAGATCCCGCTGTTGGTTATTGACCGGAGAGTCATCTCGGTCATGTCTGCATGTCTCCCGAACCCGTAGGGTCTACACACTTAAGGTTCGGTGACGCTAGGGTTATAGAGATATTAGTATGCGGTAACCCGAAAGTTGTTCGGAGTCCCGGATAAGATCCCGGACGTCACGAGGAGTTCCGGAATGGTCCGGAGGTAAATAATTATATATAGGAAGTGCTGTTTCGGCTATCGGGACAAGTTTCGGGGTCACCGGTATTGTACCGGGACCACCGGAAGGGTCCCGGGGGTCCACCGGGTGGGGCCACCTGCCCCGGGGGGCCACATGGGCTGTAGGGGGTGCGCCTTGGCCTATATGGGCCAAGGGCACCAGCCCCTAGAGGCCCATGCGCCAAAGGGACAAGAGGAGGGGAGAGTCCTAAAGGGGGAAGGCACCTCCGAGGTGCCTTGGGGAGGATGGACTCCTCCCCCCCTTGGCCGCACCCTTCCTTGGAGGAAGGGGCAAGGCTGCGCCCTCCCCCTCTCCCTTGGCCCTATATATAGTGAAGGGAAGGGAGGACAACCATACCTAAGCCCTGGCGCCTCCCTCTCCCTCCCATGACACATCTCCCTCCTCCCGCAGCGCTTAGCGAAGCCCTGTTGGAATCCCGCTACTTCCACCACCACGCCGTCGTGCTGTTGGATCTCCATCAACCTCTCCTCCCCCCTTGCTGGATCAAGAAGGAGGAGACGTCGCTGCTCCGTACGTGTGTTGAATTCGGAGGTGCCGTCCATTCGACGCTAGGATCATCGGTGATTTGGATCACGACGAGTACGACTCCATCAACCCCGTTCTCTTGAACGCTTCCGCGCGCGATCTACAAGGGTATGTAGATCCACTCCTCCCTCGTTGCTAGATGACTCCATAGACGGATCTTGGTGACACGTAGGAAAATTTTGAATTTATGCTACGTTCCCCAACAGTGGCATCATGAGCTAGGTCTATGCGTAGTTACTATGCACGAGTAGAACACAAAGTAGTTGTGGGCGTTGATTTTGTTCAATATGCTTACCGTTACTAGTCCAATTTTGATTCGGCGGCATCGTGGGATGAAGCAGCCCGGACCGACCTTACACGTACTCTTACGTGAGACTGGTTCCACCGACTGACATGCACTAGTTGCATAAGGTGGCTGGCGGGTGTCTGTCTCTCCCACTTTAGTCGGATCGGATTCGATGAAAAGGGTCCTTATGAAGGGTAAATAGCAATTGGCATATCACGTTGTGGTCTTTGCGTAGGTAAGAAACGTTCTTGCTAGAAACCCATAGCAGCCACGTAAAACATGCAAACAACAATTAGAGGACGTCTAACTTGTTTTTGCAGGGTATGCTATGTGATGTGATATGGCCAAAAGGATGTGATGAATGATATATGTGATGTATGAGATTGATCATGTTCTTGTAATAGGAATCACGACTTGCATGTCGATGAATATGACAACCGGCAGGAGCCATAGGAGTTGTCTTAATTTATTTATGACCTGCGTGTCAACATAAACGTCATGCAATTACTTTACTTTATTGCTAACCGTTAGCTGTAGTAGTAGAAGTAATAGTTGACGAGACAACTTCATGAAGACACGATGATGGAGATCATGATGATGGAGATCATGGTGTCATGCCGGTGACGATGATGATCATGGAGCCCCGAAGATGGAGATCAAAAGGAGCAATATGATATTGGCCATATCATGTCACTATTTGATTGCATGTGATGTTTATCATGTTTATACATCTTATTTGCTTAGAACGACGGTAGTAAATAAGATGATCCCTCGTTAAAATTTCAAGAAAGTGTTCCCCCTAACTGTGCACCGTTGCGACAGTTCGTGTTTCGAAGCACCACGTGATGATCGGGTGTTAGATTCTAACGTTCACATACAACGGGTGTAAGACAGATTTACACACGCGAAACACTTAGGTTGACTTGATGAGCCTAGCATGTGTACAGACATGGCCTCGGAACACAGAAGACCGAAAGGTCGAGCATGAGTCGTATGGTAGATACGATCAACATGAAGATGTTCACCGATGTTGACTAGTCCGTCTCACGTGATGATCGGACACGGCCTAGTTGACTCGGATCATGTAATCACTTAGATGACTAGAGGGATGTCTATCTGAGTGGGAGTTCATAAGATGAACTTTTTTATCCTGAACATAGTCAAAAAGGATTTTGCAAATTATGTCGTAGCTCGCGCTTTAGTTCTACTGTTTAGATATGTTCCTAGAGAAAATTTAGTTGAAAGTTGATAGTAGCAATTATGCGGACTAGGTCCGTAAACTGAGGATTGTCCTCATTGCTTCTTAAAAGGCTTATGTCCTTAATGCACCGCTCAGTGTGCTGAACCTCGAACGTTGTCTGTGGATGTTGTGAACATCTGACATACACATTTTGATAACTACGTGATAGTTCAGTTAAATGGTTTAGAGTTGAGGCACCGAAGACGTTTTTGAAACGTCGCAAAACATATGAGATGTTTTGAGGGCTGAAATTGGGATTTCAGGCTCGTGCCCACGTCAAGAGGTATAAGACCTCCGACGATTTTCTTAGCCCACAAACTAAGGGAGAAAAGCTCATTTGTTGAGCTTGTGCTCAGATTGTCTGAGTACAACAATCATTTGAATCGAGTGGGAGTTGATCTTCCAGATGAGATAGTGATGTTTCTCCGAAGTCATTACCACCAAGCTGCTAGAGCTTCGTGATGAACTATAACATATCAGGGATAGATATGATGATCCTTGAAATACTCGCGATGTTTGACATCGTGAAAGTAGAAATCAAGAAGGAGCATCAATTGTTGATGGTTAGTGAAACCACTAGTTTTAAGAAGGGCAAGGGCAAGAAGGGATACTTCATGAAACGGCAAATCAGCTGCTGCTCTAGTGAAGAAACCCAAGGTTGAACCCAAACCCGAGACTAAGTGCTTCTGTAATAAAGGGAACAGCCACTGGAGCAGAATTACCCTAGATACTTGGTAGATAAGAAGGCTGGCAAGGTCGATAGAAGTATATTGGATATACATTGTGTTGATGTGTACTTTACTAGTACTCCTAGTAGCACCAGGGTATTAGATACCGGTTCGGTTGCTAAGTGTTAGTAACTCGAAACAAAAGCTACGGAATAAACGGAGACTAGCTAAAGGTGAGATGACGATATGTGTTGGAAGTGTTTCCAGTGTTGATATGATCAAGCATCGCACGCTCCCTCTACCATCGAGATTGGTGCTTGCGTTGAGCATGGACATGATTGGATTATGTCTATCGCAATACAGTTATTCATTTAAGGAGAATAATGGTTACTCTGTTTATTTGAATAATACCTTCAATGGTCTTGCACCTAAATGAATGGTTCATTGAATCTCGATCGTAGTGATACACATGTTCATGCCAAAAGATAGTAATGATAGTACCACCTACTTGTGGCACTGCCACTTAAGTCATATCGGTATAAAACGCATGAAGAAGCTCCATGTTGATGGATCTTTGGGCTCACTCGTTTTTGAAAGGTTTGAGACATGCGAACCATGTCTATTGGTGTATATGCATGAAGAAACTCCATGCAGATGGATCGTTTGGACTCACTTGATTTTGAATCACTTGAGACATGCAAATCATACCACATGGGCAAAATGACTGAAAGCCTCGTTTTTCAGTAAAATGGAACTATAAAGCAACTTGTTGGAAGTAATACATTTTGATGTGTGCAGTCCAATGAGTGCTGAGGCGTGTAGTGGACATCGTTATGTTCTTACTTCACAGATGGTTTGATTAGATGTTGAGTACATTTACTTGATGAATCACGAGTCTGAATTATTGAAAGGTTCAAGTAATTTCAGGGTGAAGTTGAAAGATCGTCGTGACAAGAGGATAAAATATCTATGATATGATCATAGAGATGAATATCTGAATTACGAGTTTGGCACAGAATTGAGACATTGTGGAAATTGTTTCACAACTAATACAGCCTGGAACACCATAGTGTGATGGTGTGTCCGAACATCATAACTGCACCCTATTGGATATGATGCATACCATGATGTCTCTTATCGAATTACCACAATAGTTTATGGGTTAGGCATTAGAGACAACCACATTCACTTTAAATAGGGCACACGTAATTCTGATGAGATGACACCGTATGAACTATGGTTTAGAGAAACCTAAGCTGTCATTTCTTAAAAGTTTGGGGCTGCGACGCTTATGTGGAAAAGTTTCAGGCTGATAAGCTCGAACCCAAAGCGGATAAATGCATCTTCATAGGACACCCAAAACAATTGGGTATACCTCCTGTCTCAGATCCGAAAGCAATAAGGGATTGTTTCTAGAATCGGGTTCTTTCTCGAGGAAAAGTTTCTCTCGAAAGAATTGAGTGGGAGGATGGTGGAGACTTGATGAGGTTATTGAACCGTCTCTTCAACTAGTGTGTGGCAGGGCACAGGAAGTTGTTCCTGTGGCACCTACACCAATTGAAGTGGAAGCTTATGATAGTGATCATGAAACTTCAGATCAAGTCACTACCAAACCTCGTGGGATGACAAGGATGCATACTACTTCAGAGTGGTACGTAATCCTGTCTTGGAAGTCATGTTGCTAGACAACAATGAACCTACGAGCTATGGAGAAGCGATGGTGGGCCCGGATTCCGATAAATGGCTCGAGGCCATAAAATCCGAGAGAGGATCCATGTATGAAAACAAAGTGTAGACTTTGGAAGAACTACTTGATGGTCGTAAGGCTGTTAGGTACATATGGATTTTAAAAGGAAGACGGACAATGATGGTAAGTATCACCATTAAGAAAGCTCGACTTGTCGTTAAGATGTTTTCCGACAAGTTCAAGGAGTTGACTACGATGAGACTTTCTCACTCGTAGCGATGCTAAGAGTCTGTTGGATTTATATTAGCGATTACTGCATGATTTATGAAATCTTGCAGATAGGATGTCAAAACATTGTTTCCTTGACGATTTTTGAGGAAAGGTTGTATGTGATACAACCGTAAGGTTTTGTCAATCCTGAAAGATGCTAATAAGTATGCAAAGCTCCAGCTAATAAGGTTGAAGATTTGATGAAACTTGATGACTCGTCTGACTCGGAGGTAGCCCTTGATTCCCTTGGCCAACTTTTTAACAATCTTATTGATACTGATCCTTACCAGGATGACACCGGGGCTAGTCAAGCCGGGGAAGCAGAGGTAACTATCATTTCCTCTGACTCAGAGCCTTTACCAAGACAGAAAGTTCGACGAGTGATCCGTAAAGTAAGGTTTTCTAACCCCTTAGCTCACTTGGATCCCAACTTTCATTTGAAAAAGCAGCAGCATGAAAGTCGTCGTGAAGTTGAGATTGAAGATGAGCCGGCTGTCGTCCCTGAACAGACCCCTCGGAAACGTCCGAACGAGGTTTACTTATTACTGTCCTTACCTTTGTTTTAATGAATCCTGCTCCTTGCATTTCCTTTAACTCCTTTCTTTTACCTTTTCAGGAGGTGTCTCGTTCCTCGGGCGACTCATCACAAACACAATTTCCGGCTTTCAAGACTACTCCCGGGTAATTAAAAAATCCTCTTTTCTTCCGAGTTTGATCAATTGTTATCTTAATGCTGACTATCCTGCAATATTTTTCTTTAGCGGTCAGGCTAATTCCAAGAAAGCGAAGGCAACAAAACTAGTGGAAGACCCGCCAGTACTGGCATCTGAGCCGGCTAGGCCACCTTCTCCATTAACTGTCACCCCAGAAGACCCGCCTATTGTCCATGAAGCAAATCCTTCAGAGCCATCCCTTGTCAAGACCACTATTGACCCTTCTGCAGCTGGTCCATCAAGCTCAACCGACCCACCGTCTCCCCGTGTTCAAGATGTTCAAATTACTGGGAGCCGCTTTGTTGAGCCGGGGAACCCGATGGTATTGGCACGGTGCACAACTAAGCAAGAAGCTTTGGAGAGGCGGAAGGTTCGTCTTGATGTTGCCAACTATGACCGTCTTAATGCCAGTGATATCTTATCCGGCTATCTCAGTCATGTACACTCTAGTCGTGATTCTGAGATTGAGATGGTCAAGCAGCTTCAAATGAAGTATGAGGTATGTAGTTTCCGGTTTACCAATATTCCTTCAGCCCCCAAGTCTGTAGATTATGAGAGGAACGGAATAACCTGTAGACTTAGAATATAGGCCGAGACCTTTACTTCTGAATCTTTGCCTGATATTGATAGAACAAGACTTCACCCATAGTCCCCAAGGACCGGTTTATTTGATCATTAATGAATCGGTACTTCAGAATTGAACACCATCTGTAAAGTACTTAAAATTCTAGTTTATCCTTGATAAACTTGCTGAACTGCGTACATTAGCCCCCAAGTGCCAAGTGTTGTTACTTTGTAAAGGACTTGGGACTTCAAATATGCTGGTAGAGTCGTAAAAAATTCGATTTGGTATACATTAGCCCCCAAGTGCCAAGTGGTTTATTCGTAAAGTACTTGGGACTTGAATCTTGAATTTGGATGCTGGAATTTTAAAACCAAGTCTTGACTTATTTGAATGTTTCACAGAATGCCTTGTCTGAACTAAACTCTCAACTGACTACGCAAAGACCCGGCTATCGAGCCAGGAGTCAGAAATCAAGTCTTCCACCTCCAAACTGCAAATAAGCCTTTCTGAAACGGAGAATTTGAAAGCCAGCTTTGCTGCTAAAGAGAAAACTTGGGAGGATGAGAAAACACTTCTGACCCGGCGAGCTGAGACAGCCGAAACAGCTCTGAAGGAAATATCAACCGAGCTGGACGGTTTAAAGGGCCGGGTGTCTCAAATGGTCGCTGCTATCTTTGGTAAGCTACCTTGTTTTGACCTTTCGTGTATTTTATGCCAGACCGGAATGTGACCCACCAACTTACTCTGTTAAATATATGCAGGTCCGCGAAGTAAAAATCTGAGCCAAGACCCGTTGATTAAACTGAAGGTTGTATACACCTTAGTTGAACAATTATACATTGGTGCACAACGGGCTGTGGCCGCTATCTCTCCTGCAAATCAAGGACCCAATCGGCTTAGCGATGTCCTGAAGAAGCTGTCCATCCTTCCGGCAAGATTCCAAGAAGTAAAACGCTCCTACGCGCGAGCCGGAGCTTTGACTGCCCTAAGCCGCTACAAGGCTTGGGTGCCAGACCTAGACCCGGCAGACGTGGCAAGAGGTTACCCTACTGTGAAGGAGGACGGGTCTCCATTTGATCAGGATGATTTCATAGCATGTGTACGCGAAGTCCGGCCTCAGGCGACTAGCCTTGGAGAAGACACCAATGTTGACAAGTACCAGCCGGTTTTGACAATGCAAATAATAAGATGGCCACTCCTTCATACAAATTAGCAGACCTGATCCCACCTGTGAGAGAAGATACCTTTGCTCCGGAAATTGACCCGGTCGGCCTGATTGACGACGAAGCCGAATTTGTCGCCATGAACGGCTTTGATTGGTCAAAATCCAACTTCCAGCAGACTCAAGATGGTGAACCGGCGAGGGAAGGACAGTGACCATCTTCATGGGCTTATAAAGCCTTGTAATAGCTTAGCTGTTTAAAACACCACATGTTTTCTTATGCCATCACGCATAAAACACTTCTACGTGAATCTGTGCTTCCAGATGCCAATGTTTAATGCTTTCTTATGCATCGTTTAATGCTTGTCTCTGCAATGTTTGAACTCTGTTCCTGTGAAAATAAGGAAAAAACCAGGCAAGGCGGTTTAGAATCAACTAGGCTTAAACACCTAATATACAATCCATAAATTTACCTCAATAAGAAAAACAGAGATAAATGTAAATAAAGGATAAGGTTTAATACTAACTCTTGAGTTAACGTAGCAGGTAAGCGCGTATAAGTAAAAATCATACCTTATCCTTGTTGATCCTTAGATCGCCGGCTTAAGTAACCCGGGTGATGAATTGATAACTCAGTATGTATGAAAAGTTAATACTCCTTGAATACTCAATGATCATCATATCTTAGTAGCTCATACCTTTGGATCCTTGAACCACCGGCTTGAATAACCCGGGCGACTGTGTTGTTCAATAATTGAGCCGGCGAAGAAAACCAGGCTATCTCATTTGTAATATTGAAACAACAAAAACTTAAAGGCAATCAACAGATAACAAACATAATTTTAACTCTGTATTCAAAAGATTGGGGGTTTCTGATTCGAATACGATCAGTAACCCGGACCAAAGGGGTTAAGCTAAGGTTCGAATACGATCATATAGCCCCCAGTGGCTTTGGCGTTGCGCCGATCAAGAGGGTACCGACAGCTATGTTCTCTTTGGTTCGAATATGACCTATGTTTGAACAGGAAGCCCCCAAATGACCTTGAGAGGTTTTTAACGACCCTGATTCGAATACGATCCAAGTCGGCTCAAAAAGGGTTAAGCTATGATTCGGATAAAATCAAGAAGCCCCCAAGTGAGTTTGGCCTTGAGCCGATCAAGAGGGTTACGACAGCTATGTTCTCTTTGGTTCGAATATGACCTATGTTTGAACAGGAAGCCCCCAAGTGACCATGAGATTTACATGTAGATTCGGATACGATCATGAGCTGGACTAAAAAGGTTAAACTTGATTCAAATATGATTAGTTCCTTAATAGTCATTTGTGAATAATAAAAAATAACAAAGATGCATAGTCTTTGAAATGAAAAGAGACCGATGGTCTTACTTTATTGCTTATCATCGTATATACAATGTGAACGTATGTACATGTTGAGAGCCGGTGGCTCAAGTGTAATATGGCCGAAGTTGAGCAATGTTCCATGGCCAGCGGGTCTCCTCTTCCGACTTACGTGAGTCTGCATGCTCTCGAATTTCAATGACATAGTAGGACCCATTGTTTAAATTTTTACTGACCACAAAGGGTCCTTCCCAAGGTGGGGATAACTTGTGTGCATCTGAAAGATCTTGGACGAGCCAGAGCACCAAGTCGCCTTCCTGAAAAGTCCTGGACTTAACCTGGCGGCTGTGATAACAACGCAGGTCCTGTTGATAAATTGCTGACCACGCTGCTGCTAAGTCTCTTTCTTCATCCAACAAGTCAAGCACATCCTGTCTGGCTTTTTCATTGTTAGCCTCAACGTAAGCCGCCACACGGGGCGAGTCATGACGAATGTCACTGGGTAATACTGCTTCTGCTCCGTAAACCATGAAGAAGGGTGTGTAACCCGTAGACCTGTTGGGTGTAGTATTGATACTCCATAATACTGAAGGCAATTCCTCTACCCAACAACCCGGCGTTCGCTGTAAAGGAACCATAAGTCGGGGTTTTAGCCCTTTCAGATTTTCTGATTGGCTCTCTCCGCTTGACCATTGGATTGAGGATGAGCTACGGAAGAAACATCAAGCCGGATGTGCTCTCGCTGACAAAATTCTTCCATGGCCCCTTGGGATAGATTTGTTCCATTGTCTGTGATAATACTGTGTGGAAAACCGAAACGGAAGATTACTTTTTTCATGAACTGAACCGCCGTGGCTGCATCACACTTACTCACAGGCTCCGCCTCAACCCATTTGGTGAACTTATCAACAGCTACCAAGAGATGTGTCTTTTTATCCTTAGATCTTTTGAAAGGTCCCACCATGTCAAGCCCCCAGACTGCAAACGGCCAAGTGATTGGAATCATCCGGAGCTCTTGAGCCGGCACATGCGCTCGTCATGCAAATTTCTGACATCCATCACATCTACTGACCAGATCTTCTGCATCAGCGTGAGTCGTCAACTAGTAAAAACTGTGACGAAACGCCTTGGCCACTAAAGATTTTGACCCGGCGTGATGACCACAATCGCCTTCATGGATTTCACGAAGGATTTCTTGACCTTCGGGGAAACACACCGTTGAAATGCTCCGGAAACACTGCGATGAAATAACTCTCCATCCGAAATCGTCATGGACTTAGACCGCCGGGTTATCTGTCGAGCCAGGGTCTCATCCGCTGGCAATTCTCCCCAGGTCATGTAAGCCAAGAACGGCACCGTCCAATCTGGGATGACGTGAAGAGCCGCCACCAACTGCGCCTCTGGGTCAGGAACAGCTAAATCTTCTTTTGTGGGCAACTTGACAGAGGGGTTATGCAAAACATCTAAAAATGTGTTGGGTGGTACCGGCTTACGTTGAGACCCCAGCCGGCTCAAAGCATCAGCTGCTTCGTTTTTTCGGTCAATGTGTTTCACCTGATAACCTTTAAAATATCCTGCAACAACACCGACCTCTCGACGATAAGCTGCCATGAGAGGGTCTTTGGAATCCCACTTGCCAGACACCTGCTGAGCCACGAGATCTGAATCACCAAGACATCTGACCCGGCTCAAGCTCATCTCCTTTGCCACTCGAAGACCATGGAGCAATGCTTCATACTCTGCTACATTGTTAGTGCACGAAAACATCAATCGTAACACATAACAAAATTTATCACCTCGTGGGGAAGTTAATACAACTCCAGCCCCCGAGCCTTCCAATTGCCTGGACCCATCAAAAGGAATAGTCCAATATGTGTTGTCCGGCTTTTCTTCTGGCATCTGCATCTCTGTCCAGTCATTGATGAAGTCAACCAGGGCTTGAGACTTAATTGCAGTGCGTGGAACATACTTCAGCCCATGAGACCCAAGCTCAATTGCCCACTTGGCAACTCGTCCTGTAGCTTCTGTTTTGAATAATGTCTCCCAAAGGAGCAGAGCTAACCACAGTGATTGGATGTCCCTGAAAGTAATGCTTAAGCTTCCGGCTTGCCATGAACACCCCATAAACAAGCTTCTGCCAATGTGGATATCGTTGCTTAGACTCAATTAGCACTTCACTGACATAATAAACCGGCCGCTGAACCGGATGCTCTTTGCCAGCCTCCTTGCGCTCTACCACCATAGCCACACTAATAGCCCGTGAGTTGGCAGCTACGTATAACAATAGCGGCTCTTTCTCAATTGGAGCAGCTAGGACCGGCGACTCAGCCAGTTGTGCCTTCAGATCCTCAAAAGCGGCGTTCGCAGCATCGCTCCAAACAAACACATCCGTTTTCTTCATCAACTGATACAGAGGCATAGCCTTTTCCCCTAACCGGCTTATGAACCGGCTCTAAGCAGCCACACGACCCGCCAGTCGTTGAACATCATTGACGCAGGTTGGTTTGGCCAGAGATGTAATTGCCTTGATCTTCTCCGGGTTAGCTTCAATACCTTGGTTAGACACCAGAAAACCCAAGAGCTTACCGGCTGGCACTCCAAAAACACACTTGGCCGGGTTAAGCATCATCTTGTAAACCCGAAGATTATCAAAAGTCTCTTTCAGGTCTGTGACCAAGGTTTCCTCTTCCCTGGACTTCACCACTATATCATCCACATAGGCATGAACATTGTGCCCAATTTGATCATGAAGACAATTCTGCACACACCGTTGGTAAGTCTCCTGAGCACTCTTGAGCCCAAAAGGCATAGACACATAGCAGAAAGCCCCAAAAGGAGTTATAAATGATGTCTTCTCTTGATCCTTGACTTCCATCTTAATCTGATGATACCCGGAGTAAGCATCTAAGAAACTGAACCGTGCGCAACCCGCCGTAGCATCAATGATCTGATCAGTACGGGGAAGGGTAAAAGGATCAGCCAGACAGGCCTTGTTTAAATCTGTGTAATCCACACACATGCGCCAGGTGCCATTCTTTTTTAGCACGAGCACCGGGTTAGCTAATCATTCTGGGTTAAAGACCTCCACAATGAACCCGGCCGCCAAGAGCCGGGCCACCTCTTCTCCAATGGCCTTGCGCCTTTCTTCATTGAACCGCCGAAGAAACTGTCTGACAGGTTTGAACTTTGGATCGATATTAAGAGTGTGCTCAGCGAGTTCCCTCGAGACACCCGGCATGTCTGAAGGTTTCCATGCAAAGATATCCTGGTTCTCACGGATGAACTCGATGAGCGCGCTTTCCTATTTCGGATCCAAGTTTGCGCTGATGATGAACTGTTTGGATGAATCGCCAGGCACAAAATCAACCATCTTAGTGTCATCAGCTGATTTGAATTTTAACTCCGGCTCATGATCTGTTGTTGGTTTCTTTAACGACATCATGTCCGCCGGGTCAACATGATCCTTGTAGAATTTCAACTCCTATGTTGCACAAACAGATTCAGCATAGGCAGCATCCCCCTCTTCACATTCCAACGCTATCTTCCGGCTCCCATGGACTGTAATGGTGTCCTTGTGACCCAGCATTTTGAGCTGCAAATATACATAACACGGCCGAGCCATGAACTTGGCATAAGCCGGCCGCCCAAACAGAGCATGATATGGGCTTTTGATTTTAACCACTTCAAAAGTTAATTTTTCTGCTCTAGAGTCATACTCATCCCCAAAGGCTACTTCTAGCTCGATCTTACCAACTGTTGGGGAACGTAGCAGAATTTTAAAATTTTCTACGCATCACCAAGATCTATCTATGGAGTCATCTAGCAACGAGGGAGAGAGGAGTGCATCTACATACCCTTGTAGATCACGAGCGGAAGCATTCAAGAGAACGGGGTTGATGGAGTCGTACTCGTCGTGATCCAAATCACTGAAGATCCTAGCGCTGAACGGACGGCACCTCCGCGTTCAACACACGTACGGAGCGAGGACGTCTCCCGCGCCTTGATCCAGCAAGGAGGAGGGAGAGGTTGAGGAAGAGGGCTCCAACAGCAGCACGACGGCGTGGTGGTGGTGAAGCTGCAGTACTCCGGCAGGGCTTCGCCAAGCTCTTACGGAGGAGGAGAGGTGTTGGGGAGGGGAGGGGCTGCGCCTTGGATGTTGTGTGCAGCCCTCCCCTTGCCCCTCTATTTATAGGGGAAGGAGGAAGGGGCCGGCCCCCTCTAGATGAGATCTAGAGGGGGGCGGCGGCCAAGGGGAGGGGGTTTGCCCCCCAAGCAAGGGGGGCGCCCCCTTTAGGGTTTCCCCCCAACCCTAGGTGCATGGGCCCAAGGGGGGGATGCGGCCAGCCCATGTAGGGCTGGTTCCTTTTCCTCTACAGCCCATTAGGCCCTCCGAGAGAGGTGGCCCCTCCTGGTGGACCCCCGGAACCCCTCCGGTGGCCCCGGTACAATACCGATATGCCCCCGAACCTTTTCGGTGACTGTATGACAACTTCCTACATATAAATCTTCACCTTCGGACCATTCCGGAACTCCTCGTGACGTCCGGGATCTCATCCGGGACTCCAAACAACATTAGGTAATCACATACAAGTCTTCCTAACAACCCTAGCATCACCGAACCTTAAGTGTGTAGACCCTACGAGTTCGGGAGACATGCAGACATGACCGAGACGACTCTTCGGTCAATAACCAACAGCGGGATCTGGATACCCATGTTGGCTCCCACATGCTCCACGATGATCTCATCGGACGAACCACGATGTCGAGGATTCAATCAATCCGTATGCAATTCCCTTTGTCAATCGGTACGTTACTTGTCTGAGACTCGATCGTCGGTATCCCAATACCTTGTTCAGTCTCGTTACCGGCAAGTCACTTTACTCGTACCGTAATGCATGATCCTGTGATCAACCACTTGATCACATTGAGCTCATTATGATGATGCATTACCGAGTGGGCCCAGAGATACCTCTCCGTCATACAGAGTGACAAATCCCAATCTCGATTCATGCCGACCCAACAGACACTTTCGGAGATACCTGTAATGTACCTTTATAGTCACCCAGTTATGTTGTGACGTTTGGCACACCCAAGGCACTCCTACGGTATCCGGGAGTTGCACAATCTCATGGTCTAAGGAAATGATACTTGACATTCAGAAAAAGCTACCGCAAACGAACTACACGATCTTTGAGCTAAGCTTAGGATTGGGTCTTGTCCATCACATCATTCTCCTAATGATGTGATCCCATTATCAATGACATCTAATGTCCATAGTCAGGAAACCATGACTATTCTTTGATCAACGAGCTAGTCAACTAGAGGCTCACTAGGGACGCACTACTAGGAAAAGGGCTACTAATGGCGCACCAGTTTTGCATACTAATGGCACATCACTGGTGCGCCATTAGTATCACGCCACTAGTATTTTTTACTAATGGCGCACCACTGGTGCGCCATTAGTATAGGCCACGGTGCGCCATTAGTATAGGCCACTTGTGCGCCATTAGTATAGGCCACGGTGCGCCATTAGTATTTTTGAATTTTGAAGGCAGGAAAATAGTAGTGGCGCACCGTCTAACCCCCACCGTGCGCCATTGCTATTTTTGAATTTGGATCTGGATCGTGATTTTTTTGCCCATTTTTTGCTCATTTTTTGGCACGATATTATTTCAAATTTTGTTCCTGTTTTTGGATCTTGTACGTTCTTTTGTCGTGTTCTTTTGCCGGAGAGGAGTTCGCCGGAGAGGAGGAGGAAGAGGTCACCGGAGAGGCGCTCGCCTACATCGCCGGAGAGGAGGAGGAGGTCGCCGGAGAGGAGTTCACCGAAGCATCGGAGAGGAGGAAGGAGAAACCATGAGGGAATGGGAGGAGAGGAGGGAGGAGGAGCTCACCGGAGAGGAGGGAGGAGAAACCATGAGGGGAGGGGAGGAGAGGAGGGAGGAGGAGGTCGCCAGAGAGGAGGAGGAGGTCGCCGGAGAGGAGGAGGAGGTCGCCGGAGAGGAGGAGGGTAGTATGGTGAAGGAGAGAAGGGAAGATGGAGTGGAGGAGAGGAGGAGATGGAGTGGAGGAGAGGTGGAGTGGAGGAGAAGAATGAAGAGGTAAGGAGGAGAGGACCACGCCCAGCCATATATACGGCATAGTAATGGCGCACCGTAGGCAGGTGCGCCATTACTAACTTTTTTTTATTTTTTTGATTTATTTTGAATTTTGAAGGCGGGAAGATACTAATGGCGCACCATGGGCAGGTGCGCCATTAGTAACTTTTTTTATTTTTTGACTTATTTTGAATTTTGAAAGCGGGAAGATACTAATGGCGCACCATGGGCAGGTGCGCCATTAGTAAGTTTGATTTTTTTTGAATTTTTTTGCCTCTCCAGATCTTAAAAGCCCCGTATCTTTTTTCTGTTAGGTTTTTGAGGATTTTTCATATAAAATATTTTTTCATCTGAGTTCGTACGCAAAAGTTATGCCCATTTTTACAAATTCTCGAGAGATTTTGCAAAAAAGTCGAAAATTCATGTTTATAAGTTTTGCTAACAATTAGACCACATATCACATGGGAATCTTATTTTCTTTTATTTTTTTGACATTTCTATCATTTTCTTTTATTTTTTTTTGAAACTGAAAAGGCGGTCCAGGGGGGTGCATTCGGGCGAATGTTTGGGCCAAGTTATTAATGGCGCACCGTGGCATGATGCGCCATTACTAGTTCGCACCACTCCCACGGTGCGGCATTACTAGTTTTGAAAAAATTAAAAAAAAATTTACTAATGGCGCACCGTGGATGTGGTGCGCCATTACTAGTTACTAATGGCACACCGTGGATGTGGTGCGCCATTAGTATTTGCACACTAATGGCGCACCAACACATGGTGCGCCATTAGTATATAGTAATGGCGCACCACATGTCTGATGCGCCATTAGTGTCAATTCCATCTATAGCCCTTTTCCTAGTGGTGACGTGTTGTGGTCTATGTATTCACACATGTATTACGATTTCCGAATAACACAATTATAGCATGAACAATAGACAATTATCATGAACAATGAAATATAATAATAAACATTTTATTATTGCCTCTAGGGCATATTTCCAATAGTCTCCCACTTGCACTAGAGTCAATAGTCTAGTTACATTGTGATGAATCAAACACCCATGCAGTTCTGGTGTTGATCATGTTTTGCTCTAGGGAGAGGTTTAGTCAATGGATCTGCCACATTCAGGTCCATATGTACTTTACAAATCTCTATGTCTCCATTTTGAATACTTTCACGAATGGAGTTGAAGCGGCGCTTGATATGCCTGGTCTTCCTGTGAAACCCGGGCTCCTTGGCAAGGGCAATAGCTCCAGTGTTGTCACAGAAGAGAGTCATCGTGCCCGACGCATTGGGTATGACTCCTAGGTCGGTAATGAACTCCTTCACCCATACTGCTTCTTGTGCTACCTCCGAGGCTGCCATGTACTCCGCTTCACATGTAGATCCCGCCACAACGGTTTGCTTGCAACTACACCAGCTTACTGCCCCACCATTCAAAATATACACGTATCCGGTTTGTGACTTAGAGTCATCCAGATCTGTGTCGAAGCTAGCATCGACGTAACCCTTTACGACGAGCTCTTCGTCACCTCCATAAACGAGAAACATTTCCTTAGTCCTTTTCAGGTACTTCAGGATATTCTTGACCGTTGTCCAGTGTTCCATGCCGGGATTACTTTGGTACCTTCCTACCAAACTTACGGCAAGGTTTACATCAGGTCTGGTACACATCATAGCATACATGATAGACCCTATGGCTGAGGCATAGGGGACGACACTCATCTTTTCTCTATCTTCTGCCGTGGTCGGCCATTGAGCCGTGCTCAATCTCGTACCTTGCAATACAGGCAAGAACCCCTTCTTTGACTGATCCATTTTGAACTTCTTCAATATCTTGTCAAGGTACGTACTCTGTGAAAGACCAATGAGGCGTCTCGATCTATCTCTATAGATCTTGATGCCTAATATATAAGCAGCTTCTCCAAGGTCCTTCATTGAAAAACACTTGTTCAAGTAGGCATTTATGCTGTCCAAGAATACTATATCGTTTCCCATCAATAGTATGTCATCCACATATAATATGAGAAATGCTACAGAGCTCCCACTCACTTTCTTGTAAATGCAGACTTCTCCATAAGTCTGCATAAACCCAAATGCTTTGATCATCTCATCAAAATGAATGTTCCAACTCCGAGATGCTTGCACCAGCCCATAAATCGAGCGTTGGAGCTTGCACACCTTGTCAGCATTCTTAGGATCGACAAAACCTTCCGGCTGCATCATATACAATTCTTCCTTAAGGAAACCATTAAGGAATGCCGTTTTGACGCCCATTTGCCATATCTCATAATCATAGAATGCGGCAATTGCTAACATGATTCGGACGGACTTCAGCTTCGCTACGGGTGAGAAAGTCTCATCGTAGTCAACCCCTTGAACTTGTCGATAACCCTTAGCGACAAGCCGAGCTTTATAGATGGTCACATTACCATCCGCGTCAGTCTTCCTCTTAAAGATCCATTTATTTTCTATGGCTCGCCGATCATCGGGCAAGTCAGTCAAAGTCCATACTTCGTTTTCATACATGGATCCTATCTCGGATTTCATGGCTTCCAGCCATTTGTCGGAATCCGGGCCGGCCATCGCTTCTTCATAGTTCGAAGGTTCACCATTGTCTAACAACATGATTTCCAAGACAGGGTTGTCGTACCACTCTGGTGCGGAACGTGTCCTCGTGGACCTACGAAGTTCAGTAGCAACTTGATCTGAAGTTTCATGATCATCATCATTAACTTCCTCTCTAGTCGGTGCAGGCACCTCAGGAACATTTTCTTGAGCTGCGCCACTTACCGGTTCAAGAGGTAATACTTCATCAAGTTCTACTTTCCTCCCACTTATTTCTTTCGAGAGAAACTCTTTCTCTAGAAAGGACCCATTCTTGGCAACAAAGATCTTGCCTTCGGATCTGAGGTAGAAGGTATACCCAACAGTTTCTTTAGGGTATCCTATGAAGACGCATTTTTCCGACTTGGGTTCGAGCTTTTCAGGTTGAAGTTTCTTGACATAAGCATCGCATCCCCAAACTTTTAGAAACGACAGCTTAGATTTCTTCCCAAACCATAATTCATACGGTGTCGTCTCAACGGATTTCGACGGAGCCCTATTTAAAGTGAATGCGGCAGTCTCTAAAGCATAGCCCCAAAATGACAGCGGTAAATCAGTAAGAGACATCATAGATCGCACCATATCTAATAGAGTGCGATTACGACGTTCGGACACACCATTACGCTGAGGTGTTCCAGGCGGCGTGAGTTGTGAAACTATTCCACATTTTCTTAAGTGTGTGCCAAATTCATGACTCAAGTATTCTCCCCCACGATCTGATCGTAAGAACTTGATTTTCTTATCACGTTGATTCTCAACCTCACTTTGAAATTTCTTGAACTTTTCAAAGGTCTCAGACTTGTGTTTCATTAAGTAGACATACCCATATCTACTCAAGTCATCAGTGAGGGTGAGAACATAACGATAGCCACCGCGAGCCTCAACACTCATTGGACCGCACACATCAGTATGTATGATTTCCAATAAGTTGGTTGCTCGCTCCATTGTTCCTGAGAATGGAGTCTTGGTCATTTTACCCATGAGGCATGGTTCGCACGTGTCAAATGATTCGTAATCAGGAGACTCTAAAAGTCCATCTGCATGGAGCTTCTTCATGCGTTTGACACCTATGTGACCAAGGCGGCAGTGCCACAAGTATGTGGGACTATCATTATCAACCTTACATCTTTTGGTATTCACACTATGAATATGTGTAGCATTACGCTCGAGATTCATTAAGAATAAATGATTCACCATTGGAGCATGACCATAAAACATATCTCTCATATAAATAAAACAACCATTATTCTCGGATTTAAATGAGTAGCCATCTCGAATTAAACGAGATCCTGATACAATGTTCATGCTCAAAGCTGGCCCTAAATAATAATTATTGAGGTTTAAAACTAATCTCGTAGGTAAATGTAGAGGCAGCGTGCCGACGGCGATCACATCGACCTTGGAACCATTCCCGACGCGCATTGTCACCTCGTCCTTCGCCAGTCTCCGTTTATTCCGCAGCTCCTGCTTTGAGTTACAAATGTGAGCAACCGCACCGGTATCAAATACCCAGGAGCTACTACGAGTACTGGTAAGGTACACATCAATTACATGTATATCACATATACCTTTAGTGTTGCCGGCCTTCTTGTCCGCTAAGTATTTGGGGCAGTTCCGCTTCCAGTGACCACTTCCCTTGCAATAAAAACACTTAGTCTCAGGCTTGGGTCCATTCTTTGACTTCTTCCCGACAACGTGGGACATTTGATCTACAAGACATATTGTAAAGATTTTAGACTAAGTTCATGATAATTAAGTTCATCTAATCAAATTATTCAATGAACTCCCACTCAGATAGACATCCCTCCAGTCATCTAAGTATATCATGATCCGAGTTAACTAGGCCGTGTCCGATCATCACGTGAGACAGACTAGTCAACATCGGTGAACATCTTCATGTTGATCGTATCTTCTATACGACTCATGCTCGACCTTTCGGTCTTCTGTGTTCCAAGGCCATGTCTGTACATGCTAGGCTCGTCAAGTCAACCTAAGTGTATTGCGTGTGTAAATCTGGCTTACACCCATTGTATTCGAACGTTAGAATCTATCACACCCGATCATCACGCGGTGCTTTGAAGCAACGAACCTTCGCAACGGTGCACAGTTAGGGGGAACACTTTCTTGAAATTATTTCGAGGGATCATCTTATTTAAGCTACCGTCGTTCTAAGCAAATAAGATGTAAAACATGATAAACATCACTTGCAATCAAATAGTGACATGATATGGCCAATATCATTTGCTCCTTTTGATCTCCATCTTCGGGGCTCCATGATCATCGTTGTCACCGCATGACACCATGATCTCCATCATCGTATCTTCTTGAAGTTGTCTCGTCATCTATTTCTTCTACTACTATGGCTAACGCTTTAGGAATAAAGTAAAGTAATTACATGACGTTTATGTTGACACGCAGGTCATAAATAAATAAAGACAACTCCTATGGCTCCTGCCGGTTGTCATACTCAAGTCGTGATTCCTATTACAAGAACATGATCATCTCATACATCACATATATCATTCATCACATCCTTTGGCCATATCACATCACAAAAACACTTGCTGCAAAAACAAGTTAGACGTCCTCTAATTGTTGTTGCAAGTTTTTACGTGGCTGCTATAGGTTTCTAGCAAGAACGTTTCTTACCTACGCCAAAACCACAATGTGAATTGCCAATTTCTATTTACCCTTCATAAGGACCCTGTTCATCGAGTCCGATCCGACTAAAGTGGGAGAGACAGACACCCGCCAGCCACCTTATGCAACTGGTGCATGTCAATTGGTGGAACCAGTCTCATGTAAGCGTACGTGTAAGGTCGGTCCGGGCCGCTTCATCCCACGATGCCGCCGAATCAAGACAAGACTAGTAACGGCAAGCAAATTGACAATTTCGACGCCCACAACTGCTTTGTGTTCTACTCGTGCATAGTAACTACGCATAGACCTAGCTCATGATGCCACTGTTGGGGAACGTAGCAGAATTTTAAAATTTTCTATGCATCACCAAGATCTATCTATGGAGTCATCTAGCAACGAGGGAGAGAGGAGTGCATCTACATACCCTTGTAGATCACGAGCGGAAGCGTTCAAGAGAACGGGGTTGATGGAGTCGTACTCGTCGTGATCCAAATCACCGAAGATCCTAGCGCCGAACGGACGGCACCTCGGCGTTCAACACACGTACGGAGCGAGGACGTCTCCCGTGCCTTGATCCAGCAAGGAGGAGGGAGAGGTTGAGGAAGAGGATTCCAACAGCAGCACGACGGCGTGGTGGTGGTGAAGCTGCAGTACTCCGGCAGGGCTTCGCCAAGCTGTTACGGAGGAGGAGAGGTGTTGGGGAGGGAAGGGGCTGCGCCTTGGATGTTGTATGCAGCCCTACCCTTGCCCCTCTATTTATAGGGGAAGGAGGAAGGGGGCCGGCCCCCTCTAGATTGAGATCTAGAGGGGGGGCGGCCAAGGGGAGGGGGCTTGCCCCCCAAGCAAGGGGGGCGCCCCCTTTAGGGTTTCCCCCCCAACCCTAGGCGCATGGGCCCAAGGGGGGGATGCGTCCAGCCCATGTAGGGCTGGTTCCCTTTCCTCTACAGCCCATTAGGCCCTCCGAGAGAGGTGGCCCCTCCCGGTGGACCCCCGGAACCCCTCCGGTGGCCCCGGTACAATACCGATATGCCCCCGAACCTTTCCGGTGACCGTATGACAACTTCCTACATATAAATATTCACCTCCGGACCATTCCGGAACTCCTCGTGACGTCTAGGATCTCATCCGGGACTCCGAACAACATTCGGTAATCACATACAAGTCTTCCTAACAACCCTAGCTTCACCGAACCTTAAGTGTGTAGACCCTACGGGTTCGGGAGACATGCAGACATGACCGAGACGACTCTTCGTCAATAACCAACAGCGGGATCTGGATACCCATGTTGGCTCCCACATGCTCCATGATGATCTCATCGGATGAACCACGATGTCGAGGATTCAATCAATCCGTATACAATTCCCTTTGTCAATCGGTACGTTACTTGCCCGAGACTCGATCGTCGGTATCCCAATACCTTGTTCAGTCTCGTTACCGGCAAGTCACTTTACTCGTACCGTAATGCATGATCCCGTGATCAACCACTTGATCACATTGAGCTCATTATGACGATGCATTACCGAGTGGGCCCAGAGATACCTCTCCATCATACGGAGTGACAAATCCCAGTCTCGATTCATGCCAACCCAACAGACACTTTCGGAGATACCTATAATGTACCTTTATAGTCACCCAGTTACGTTGTGACGTTTGGCATACCCAAGGCACTCCTATGGTATCCGGGAGTTGCACAATCTCATGGTCTAAGGAAATGATACTTGACATTCAGAAAAAGCTACAGCAAACGAACTACACGATCTTTGAGCTAAGTTTAGGATTGGGTCTTGTCCATCACATCATTCTCCTAATGATGTGATCCCGTTATCAATGACATCTAATGTCCATAGTCAGGAAACCATGACTATCCTTTGATCAATGAGCTAGTCAACTAGAGGCTCACTAGGGACGTGTTGTGGTCTATGTATTCACACATGTATTACGATTTCCGGATAACACAATTATAGCATGAACAATAGACAATTATCATGAACAATGAAATATAATAATAACCATTTTATTATTGCCTCTAGGGAATATTTCCAACACCAACTGGGTATGCCGACTTACCAGGTAGCACACCATGAAAAACAGTGTTGGATTGTTTTAAGATTTTTGTCCGTCAATCTCATCCGGCGGAACGTCTCATAGTAAAGGATGTTGATGCTGATGCCTCCAACCATGAGTACCTTAGTAAACTTGTACCCACCAACCTGAGGTGCCACGACCAAAGCCAAATGACCCGGATTATCAACCCGGGGCGGGTGATCCTCTCTGCTTCACATAATAGGCTGCTCTGACCAGCGTAGATAACGTGGAATTGTCGGTTCAACGGCATTGACGGCCCTCTTGTGGAGTTTCTGGTCTCTCTTACATAAACTGGCAGTAAAGACATGATATTGTCCACTACTCAACTGCTTCGGGTTGCTCTGATAGCCGGATTGTTGCTGCTGTTGATTCCCTTGGCCGTGTTGCTGATTATATCCTCCCTGGTGACCAGGATGACCCTGACCATGAAAACCTCCTCCGCTTGAACCGGCGCCCGGGCCCTGAAAGCCGCCTGCACCTGAGCCGCCACCCGGGCCGTGACCCCCGTCAAATGTGGTTGAATTTTTAAACGCCTTCATGATTGTGCAATCCTTCCACAAGTGGGTGGATGGCTTCTCCCGGGTGCCGTGTCTTGGACAAGGTTCATTCAACAACTGCTCAAGGGTGGGGCCTGACCCGCCCGATCGAGGGGGTTGTCTGCCCTTGCGCCGCTGATTACCACCCTGCGCATTAGTATTTGCAACAAACTCATCAGCCTTACGCTTATTACCTCCTTGATTTGCCGGGTTATGCTGGTGGCCCTTGCCATTGCCGTTCTTCTTTCCCTTCGTTGCCTTTTCTTCATCAGATGCCGGGTATTTGGTGGTATCAAAATCGGCATACTTGACAAGAGCCGCCATCAACGTTCCCATGTCATTACAGTCACGTTTAAGCCGCCCCAACTTCTGCTTCAGAGATTCAAAACGGCAATTTTTCTCCAACATCAAAATTGCTGAGCCGGCGTCCATTTTATCAGATGAATGTATTATCTCCTTGACCCGACGCACCCAATGGGTTGTAGACTCTCCATCCTCTTGCTTGGAATTGGTTAGGTCCACAATCAACATTGGCTGCTTACATGTGTCTTTAAAGTTCTGGATGAACCGTGCCTTCAACTCTACCCATGAGCCGATGGAATTGGGTGGTAATCCTTTCAACCAGGTTCGAGTCGTTCCATCCAACATCATGGTAAAGTACTTGGCTATTGCAGCATCACTAACCTCTAATAGCTACATAGCCATCTCATAACTCTCAATCCAAGCCCCCGACTGTAAGTCAGCCGTATAGTTAGGTACCTTACGAGGTCCCTTGAAATCCTTGGGCAAACGCTCATTGCGTATGGCTGGGACCAGGCAAGGTACGCCTCCGGTTCTTGTAACCACTCCTGCCTCAATCGAGGTTGCTGGATAAGCCGGAAAGGTTTGGTGAGCCGCCTGCTCTGCTGCTATCTGAGCCGCCCGTTCCGCCTCTTGACGAATCCTCTCCTGATCCGCCAAGTTAAGGGCTCCAGCCCGCACCAGCTCATGCCTATATGGCCGGTTGTGGCGTTGAGCATTACTTGACATCTCTGCAGATTCCATGTGCCTACTGTAACTCGGGCTCCGGCTTGGGCAAGGAGTTGAATGAATCCTATCTCGACTGTAGGAGTATGCATCCTGCTGGGCCAAAGCTGTCTGAAGTAGTTCTCTTACCCTCCGGGTTTCAATTGCTCTTGGCGAGTCGCCTTCCATTGGGAGAGTTGCCAAACGAGCCGACGCCACAATGAGGTTCTCCATGGGGTTAGAGAAGTGACCCGGGGGTGTTGATATATAACGAGGAGGAGTTGTATTCATGCGCGGCGGCTCCATGGTGCGTGGCTGAACTGGTGCACCGGGCGTCGTGACCCGGTTTGCCTCCGGTGGGTTCTCCCTCCAGCTCCGGGTGTATGGAACAGATTCCTCGAATCCAGCGTTAGAGGCAGACGCGACTGAGTTTTCTGACGCCTCCTCCTCATGACCTCATTTGATGCATTAAGATCCACCGAGAGCCGGAAGGTTTCTGCTTGAAGCTGCTGAGCACGGGCATCCAAAGCTGCTCGTTCTGCTGCCATCCGGGTTTCCTCCGCGGCTAGATTTTCCTTAGCTTGCACCATCTCCTCCCGTACGCGCGCCACTTCCGCGTCATGCTGGGCTTTATCCGCCGGCTCTACCGCAGCGGTTAACAGAGTCGTTAGTTTATCCACGAGGTCCATGAGAACCTGAGCTGGGGGGCACGCGGGGTCTCCTGACCCGGCATCTGCTGACCCGGTGGCCGCCGCTATCGCTGCGGTGGAGTTCTGCCCGGGCTGTGTCCCTGCCATAAAGACTCCGGCCCAATTCGGCGGCTCAAGGGGGTTCAGAATACTGCTGCCATCGGAACAGCCACCGAGCATGCCGTCTTGCAGTTGGTACAATGAGTCCGTCTCACCTGTTGATGATGCAGTATCAGAGTAGATGGCCGTCTCCCCGCCTTCCATCGATCCTTCGGAGTATTCACCGCCATGGATGCAACCTACAAAGGCATGCTTCACGATAGATTGAACACGGGCGGACCCGGCGCGCTGAGCCGTTTCGATGAGGTCGGTGTGGACATCCGGCTCAGTGCCTGACTCGCCGATCCGGCCGATGAAGACGTGAATTCCGCCGAAGGGGACCCGGTACCTGTACTCGATTGAGCCGGCCTCGGGGCCCCAGCCTTCGTCGTCGATGTAGATCTTGCCGCGACGACTCTTGGTTATCCGGCCCACAGCGTATCCCTTGAGCCCTTCGAAGTTGCCCTTCAAGGACTCAAATCCACCGTGCGCTGGCCCCACAGTGGGCACCAACTGTCGTGGAGTTGACACGGCAGATGTCCTAAAGCAAGGACTTAGTTGTAGGGCCATCGCACTAGGAAGCTTAAAGGGGTTAATCGCGACAAAGGACACGAGAGAGTTTTATACTAGTTCGGCCCCTTACGATGAAGGTAAAAGCCTACGTCTAGTTGGGATTGGTATTGCTAGGGTTTCGACTTCCAAGAGGCTCAACTCGCCGGCTTGGTTATCGACTTGGTTGTTTCTTTTTCTAAACCGCCATCGGGTTGTCCCCTTATATACACGAGTTGACGCCAGGTGGCTTACCGAGTCCCGGCCGGCTCATAATCGTGTCCGGCTCGGTGACTTTCTTTACATGCCTTTCTGTATAAGTATTTCCTTACATATGGTGGTTTACTTACAATAGCGGGCTTTAAGCCGGCCCCAGGCCTTTCGGCCTTCTATAAGACTTAATAAACTACAAACTTGGATGTTTACTGAGCTTCTTGCGTAACCCGCCATTGAAGCTGACCCGGCCCCTCCTGGGCAGGTCTCAACTGATAGTAATATCCCCAACCCCCCCCCCCCCTTTCTCCCCGCGAGTTTGTTTCTGGTTTGCGGGAAAAAGCACGCACTTACCGGTCGACGGAACGATACAGATCCGCGTTGGATGGTAAAACATGTTCGGACTACATGGTCCGGATGATTACGGGCATTTTGAGGATCGGCGTTGAAGATGCCCTTAGCATGTTTATCAGTTTATGTATGTTTGCCTTATGAATGCACATAACCACATCGTTACAACTCTATGTACTGCCTACATTTTAAAGTGAATTGCATGCTACTAGTTTTTTTTCTAAGTCAAACTTTTGTAGAACTTGGTCAAACTCTACAAAAGTTTGACTTTGGACACAACCAACATGCAATGTATGCCAAAATGGAGTTCTCACTGATAAAAACAAGGAAATGCAGTATTATTGGCAATCAATATATAGAATTCTAATCAGAAACTTCACATCGCTCAACAAAGCAGACAATTTATGCCACAGATCACCAAGCTCTCCCACCAAAGTTCTCCTAGATTACAGATTCTCCAAGCCAGAGTGTAAAATCTCCTTGAGAGTATTTGAACTTGGAGAAAGTATGAGCGCATGCATGTTGGAGTACGATAATATATAGTGCTATCGTTTTCACAATGTGGTGCTGATCCCGAGATGCAACATTGAGCAAACTTTTTTGGACAGTGACCTCTCGGAGTATTTTATAATGCTGCAAGATGCACGCAGCCAGCTACGTTGACCATTGACCAGAATGGATAATGACCGGGTCACAGGGAAAGCCGGTTGTAGCTCGAACAGAAAATTAAGACGGCCCGTCGAGAGCCTGTGGTCACCGCTGCCGGCCGTGACGACGTGATCACTTCATCAGTCGACGAAACGAAGCATACGTTTCGTCAGGACTGCGACACGGCACGATCGAGGGCATGCATGCGGGTTATCGGGATGTCCTACTACTACTTGAAGGTAGACTCGACACATGAGGCCGCCGGTCGAGCGTGCCACGCCCATGTCGAAAAGCGATGTGCGTAGAGCGCATGAAGGCGTCCAGCTACTCGAGGATGCTCATGGTAGGGCGCACGTGCGTGCGCTTGTATGGATGATTATATGTGCGTGTATGTGGACATGTGTGATTGTACTGTGTTTGAAAAAAGGCATCCAGCTGCTAGAGGAACGTGCCTGGTACGCCCAACTGTGTCAACCCTATGACCAAGTAGCCCATGCGGTGGCGCGAGCGCGAGCGCGGCACGCTAGCTAGCTTTCGCCGTCGAACTCCGGCTATTCAAGCCTGAGAAGGGCTGGTGCTGCATGCATGCGACAAGCAAGCAAGAGGCAGCGCAAACTCTCTCTGTCAGGTGACCGCGGACAAAAGTCCCCGTCAACCTCTGCTGCGCGCAGCATCGCCGGCCGGCGTGGACGGAACCTGCCGCCGTTTCTTGCGGCGCCGCTGGACACCTCGGCCTTTTGTTTGTTTAGTTCTCGCTCCGCCTTGCAGCGATGACGTCGGCTCGTTGCTGTCAGCGGTGACATGCACGGCCCTGCGTCAGCTATCCGTTCACCGGCCGTTTCAACGGAGACTTCCGGTTGAGGCGTATAGGAGTGCATGCGCTCGAATCGCTCATCGTTAGTTTCCCGGTTCTCGAGGCGTAGGTTTTCTCAAAATTGAGCCGGTCCTAATAATCCTCCCGTCTGACTTTCTTTAAGTTGATTGATGATGCCGGCCTCTCCCTGTCCTTTGACGTGGCATCTTTTTTGTTTTTGTTTTTTTGCAGGTAGAACCATTTGTATACTCAGAGGGTGTGGCTAGGTCTCGACTGAGTCTTAATCAAGTGACATAATATATACTAGGAATAAAAAAAGAAAAAGAAAAGGTGAAAAAGTAAATGGTGTGGCTAGGTTTAGTCGACTGAGAATTAACCAAGTTTTATTCACGTGACATCACATCTAAGAAAAAAAATTACACGGATCTTAATATAAGATCTCACGACTATAGCATCGGCTGAGACATAACCAAGTCTTTGGCCGACTGAGATTTAGCAAGACTGAAAAGTAAAAGAGAAATTTTGCATGAATCTCCACGCAAGAATCTCATGAATATAGCATCGACTGACACATAACATAACCAAGGCTCAGTTGACTGAGATTTAGCAACAATGTTACTCAAATCACCACTGGATTATTACAACCAGCTAAAGACATCTCAAGAGCTCTTGGGGTCCCCGAGAAAAGCCAAGTCATATGGTTCTCCCCGCAACACGTGCAAAGTTAGCTAAAGCATCACTAACCTTACATAAAGGAAACAGAAGAGTGAGTTAATATGACACTCAGTTTCTCACATTAGTGATTTGGTTAGTTTATGTACTGGCATTTCCTCATCAATCAACCTACAGAGCTAGGCTCCTACTATGAGGTTTCCAAGGTATCATTTGGAGGGTAGGGAATGGAGCGAGCATACGAGCTTGGCGAGATCCTTGGATCCCACGTAATCATCAGCTGCGTCCGATCACTGCTAGAGGGAGATGCCGGCTAAGATGGGTGGCAGATTTCATCGGCCCCAGTGGAAACTGGAATATGGCCTTTGTCCGCCAACACTTCCTGCCTGGCGCTAGAGGGAGGTGCCGGCTAAGGTACGGATTTTTGCATGGAAGCTTGCATCTAATGCTTTGGCTACCCAGGAGAATATGTGCAGAAGAGGTATGGAGGAAGATCCCACATGCACTGTGTGTGGACAGGAACCAGAAGATGCTTTCCATGCCCTACTCCGATGCCCACATGCGCGTGAGCTCTGGGCAGCAATGCGTCAAGAATGGACCCTCCCAGCTGAAGGCGTTTTTGAGCCAACTGGGCTTGAATGGATATTGCAAGCTCTACATGCAAAGACGGAGCAGCAGCGGGCTATGGTTCTCATGATTCTTTGGCGTGTGTGGCATTGCCACAATGAAATCACCCACCAAAAAATCCCACCAACGGCTCAAGGCTCAAAAAACTTTCTGGCAAGTTACCTCAACTCTCTCTTGCTTATTCAGCAGCACCCTATTGTTGATGTTTAGAAGGGAAAGCAAGTGGTGGATTACGTCCAGAGCTGCACCACTACACGCCACTGGTCCGATGGCCGTCAAAAAGTGCGTCAGAAATGGGAACCTCCACCAGCGGACCGGGTCAAACTCAATGTGGATGGATCGTTCATTCCAGACGGGTCAGCAGGAACGGGCATGGCGCTTCGTGACAGTGCTGGATCCTCGATCTTTGTTGCATGCAGGTACCTCTTTGGATGCGCTGACGCCGTGGACGCAGAACTTGCTGCGATGGAGGAGGGCCTGGCCCTTGCCCTCCAGTGGTCGCCACTTCCGGTGACCGTGGAGACGGACTGTGCTGAAGCTGTTGCTGGTGCAATCCTCCACCCCCAACATGTCGCACTATACGTCGCGTGTCCAGAATATTCGTGAACTTCTTCAGGAAAGAGATGTATCGATCGTCAAAATCAGTCGCGAAGCCAACTCTGTGAACCATGGCTTAGCACAGCTAGGTAGAGAGCAGGTGAAAACTGCAGTTTGGCTAAGAAATTTCCCTCAGGAAATTGCCATAGCTATGAACACCGATTGTATCTCTATTGCTAGCTAATATATTCACTCTTTCCTCGCAAAAAAAAAAGGACAACTCCTACACAACTAGCTAGTGTGTATAGAACTGAAACTTTCCTCGCCAGTTTTATAGACAATTGCAACTTTTCTGACCTTGCAGGATTTGCAAATTTCAGATTTTACCTTTCCTTTCATCTTCTTTGATAATGAAAGCCAAACACAATTCTACACGCACATGAGGTTAGATTTTATCCCCTGGGTCTCCTCCATCCGTCATCATTATGCCTAAGCTAATATCTCATTCTTCCTTTTTCTGGTCACCGCTCTTTGCCTGGCTTTTCATCTTCTATGATACTAGAGGTCGCGCGAGCACCGCACCTCGGGTCAAAGTGAGAATGTTATAGCGTTAGGGAGGCAAGGACCGTAATGATGGTAGAGAGATTATCAGGGAGTAGCAACATGTCGATAATGAAAGCTGATGAGGCTGTTGGGGCAAGGGTTAAGCCTAGGAAGGCCTTCATATCAAATACGTTGATGGCTCGACCGTTGTATCTTGATTTGTTGATCCACACACCATTTTCATATCTCCCTTATTTTTAGCAACAAAAAAAAAGAGACACACACGCCACTTTATTGTGTACATGTGCAGTGCGCAAATGCTTGGGCGAAATCTAAGTGCGGGGGCAAGCTGAACTTAGTATCCTAGAGAAACCACCCCTCTTCGAGGTCTTCTTTTTGGGGGAAATCCTCGATCCGGGTCTTCAAAACTAAACGATGACATCTCTTGCATCGGTGTCTTGATCCTCCTTTGAACTATTTTCTTGGATGTGGTAATTGGTTTGCAGCTTACTCGCGAAAATGTCAAGGCAAAAGTTTCATCTTGTCTACAAATTAAAAAATGTTTTTAGTAGACCGAGCATGCCTTTTGTCCACCCGGGTTCATTCTAAAGAACGATCGACTCAGTGTCTCGGGGGTGCTCGTATGGATGCATGCGTTTATAGAGGTGAGTGTACGTGTGTATGTGTGAATGTCTATGTTTATACAATGTTTCTATTAACTGTGTAAAATTTAGAAGGAAAAACTTTTGACACGGTTCTAAAAAGGATGATGTGTGACCGTGTTTTTCTTTTGCAAGATTGCAAAATGATCTATGTTGTATATTGTACTCCCTTCATTTCATAATTTAGTGCATATACATTTTTTTAAAGTCAAACTCGTAAAATTTGACAAAGTTTATAAAGGAAAAATATATCCATATCTATACCAATATAAAAAGACCCAAATGGGTAGATCCAAACCATCTCGACCGTCAGATCATGTTATCTAGCGGTTCAAATCGCTTCAACGTTGAGCACCAAACACGGTTAACGCTCTAATTACCCACCAATGCCATTTGTTATAAACACATTTTGACTCAAAGATATTCCTTAAAATCTGTCATGTAATTAATATCCTACCATTCCTTCGAAAAAGTAATTGATATCTTACCTAATACCAACGTGCAACAGATATATCTTACCTAATATAATGTACAATTAATATCCTACCTAATATAAACGTGCATTGCACGTACATTATTACTAGTACATTTAAAAATATCATTGGATATGTCATGAGCCATATTGTTACATTGTATTTATTTGAGATTTTTCTCTGTATATTTGGTCAAAGCCTATTAGTTTCTCCCTGCAAAAAGAAAGTCTACTAAGTTTGAGTTTTCAAAAAAATAAATATAAATACACTGTACTACTCTAAGGAGTACATTATGAAATGGAGGTGTATTTTTCTCGAATAATATTGTATTGTATACTTGATGGAATTATTTATTGGGTTTGTGTCCATGTTATTGCACATCTAAATGACTCAATTAAACTAAGAAGAAAGACAAAGGGAAATGTTTGCACAAATCACCGCATAAAACCAATGACATAGAACTTAGATGTGCAATACTTAGGGCACATGTAGATGTGCTTTAGCAAAATTGTTATTTACTCTCCTGTATCTAAATATAAGTCTTTTTAATGATTATAATATGGACTACATACGGATGTATGCAACGTATGTATTTTAGAGTGTAAATTTACTGATTTTGTTCCGTATGTAGCCCATGTTGAAATCTCTAAAAAAAACTTATATTTAGAGCAACTCCAATGGGAGGACCCATTTTGTCCGTTTGGGTCATCCGGACAGAAAACTTGACCCAATGGGGCGACCCAAACGGACGTCCGTGCCCACCTGCTGTCCGTCCCCGACCCAAATCTGACCCAAATCTGGGAACAAATGAGTACGAAGCGGACGAAAACGGACGCTCTCGTCCACTGCTGTCGCCCGCTCGTGTCCGCCCCTGGTCCCATATGTCAGTGACTACAACGCCCGTAGCAAGGCCACCGGTGCTGGTCTCAACCGCGCGCTCGGCCGCTCCTCCGCGCCGCAGCTAGGCCGTCGGCACAGGTCGTCGACGCGCGCTCAGCCGCTCCTCGGCGCCGCTGCGAGGCCACCGGAGCAGGTCGCCACGGCGCGCTCGGCCGCTCCTTCATGCCCCAGCGAGGCCACCGGTGCAGGGCTCCTCCGCGCGCTCCTACTGGGGCTCGAGGCCCGGAGGGCGGCGCGAGCAGAGGGTGGCTGCAGCAGAGGCGCGAGTAGAGAAAATCTCGCGGGGGAGGAGATCCGCGAGGAGAGGACCCGGTCCTGATGGGGGGCAGGGGGGGCGGCCGCCCCAGGCCCCCAAAACGGAGGGGCCCCCACCCCAGGGACATGTGTTTATATAGACATAGGCCTGCTGCTGCGTGCGTCTGCATGGGCTGAAATAAACGTATTTCCATGGCCCAAGTTTAGTACGTGAGGCTGGCTAATAATCACGCACGGCCATGGATCGTGGATCGAATCAGCCCTTCTTGGCGAGGATATCCAGGGAGGCATGGTGTCGGCGGCCGCCACCGGATGCCTGGATGGCTTTTCGCCTCTACGCCTCGCGACCGCGTGAATAGTTGAACATCGGCAGATGAGGGATGGCCACCGGGCATGCGCCGTGCGATCTCTACAACTTTAGTCGGAGACGCCCGGCAAAAGGGACGGGAAGCTGATTCTAGATGAGGTATTGTGCCCTAGTGATTTTGCTTTTCCCATCATAATTAATAAATATTATGAATGCTAAACAATATTCCCTCTTAATTATTGTCATAGATCATTGATAATTGATTGATTGGCCATGGTTACTGTAGATATTCTAGGCTTTGTTATTTTCGAAATCAATTGATAATTAATAAGATTTTTGGTCCATTTAATATAGTATTTTTATAGCTCTGCGCTAATTTTCAAATACCAAGTACACGTCCAATGTAGAGACTTCGATGTGATGGTTAGGGGAAATATATCACTACCTCTGGTGCTAAATGCAATGTATAGATGCATGCTTTCCCATTAAATTGATTGTAATGGATCTATTCTTGCAATGTTCTATAGAACACAAAGATAAACTAGTCTAGAAAAGAAACTAGTTCATGATTATGGTTAATCTATTTTTTCCCTAAATGTACTGGATTTGATAGCACTTCCAATTCCTCCTCCTAGTGAGTAAAGTAATTTCGTTGGGTGTTGAAAACAAGATTGAATCATGTGATCAGATAGGAAGCGGGAAAGACAGCTAGAAAATCGATCCCAATGGCATGCTCTAAGGGGCCCCGAGCTCCCATTTCGCCCCGGGCCCCTGAAACCTTAGGATCGGGCCTGATTGGCACGTAGTGTCGGTGGCTTTGGTGCTCAAGGACGGGATCGCACAAACGTACGTTTTGGACGACGGTGTAGCTACAGCGACGCGACGCGACGAGGATCATCCGAGTCCCGTGGCTGTCATGCATGCGTCGCTGCCTGCGGTTGCTTCCTTCCTTCCTTGGTTGGTGATGTCGTTCATTACGCCGCTGACAATTTTACGAGCCGAGAACGCCAGCTTACTGACTGAGTGAGTGACTGATCGGTGAACCTGCGAGAGGGAATGAATAATCAGTCGGCAGGGGAATCTCAAATTGAGGTGCAAGCCGGACAAAAGCCCTCCGAGTAGTCAGTCATCACTCATCACCGGCATTGCATGACAGCCACGGAACCTTAACCTGCGGCCGTTTTCTGCCGTCCGGCCGACGGAACCTCAGCGATGACGTCGGCTCGCTGCTGTCTGCGGCGACACGCGCGGCGCCGCACTGGACCAGCGTGCATCATCCTCCCCGTTTCCGTTTGGACCTGCCGTTTGAATTGGCCTCGCCCAACTAAATAGCCGTTTCCTCCTTCGGACGGCCGGGAGTTATCTCAGTTCTCGGGTCATTTTCCGGCCGATAATACTTTTGCCTCTCCTCCAAGGAATAACGCCTAGGGTTTCTGTCTTCGGTAGGCGGCGGCGGCGATCTCCCATGTCTTCTGTGGCTTTAGGGTCATGGGCGTGGTGGATCCCGGCCTTACCGACGGAGGACTCCGTTTTCAGGTGCTTTTTCAAATTTTGTTAGGGTTTGTGTCTTACTTAAGAAGACGAGACGACGGCGGCTTCTTGAAGATCTCCATGTCCAGCCCCGGTCCCGATGGTGTCTCTAGCGTCGTTGGAGGGCGTATGGAGGTGTGTATCTGGCGGATCTCGCCGGTTTCGATTGTTGGTTGTCATTGGTGGAACCGCTCGGATCCGGTCTTTATTCGTCTTTGTTCACGTGTCTTCAGGTTGGATCCTTCCGATCTAAACTTCTCTTCATCGGCGGCAATTGCTGATCTAGTGTGTTGGTTTTATGGGGCCTTAGCACGATGACTTTTCGCCTGTCTATTACAACAAGTTGTGCTCGGCTTCAATAAGGGAGGATCGATGACAACGGCACGCCTTCGTCTCGCTTCAGTGTTTGTAGTCGGCTTTAGGTGATCTATAAATCTGGATGTAATTTTTATTATTTCTTATGTTCTTGTACTGATATGATTGGAGATAAATATATCGGCAGTTTCAAAAGAAAAAACATTCAGGGTCAAGTTTCAACGACTTTTCCGGCGGTGCGAGGGGAAACGTGGGCGTCGTAAATGAACGCCTTGCCGATTGAGGAAACGGAAATACGGTAGTACCGTTTTCGGATGGCTTGCTCGTGCCAGGTGCGTTGTCTCTGTAACCAACAACCTGCCATGCGTCGCCACAGTCGATCGACCTCATCTACCCCAAGGTGACTACGACAGACAATTCCAGGCAGGCAGAAAAACGTGCCAGACATACATTGCAGGACGGACGGCAGGAGATGGCTGCGGGTGGGCAGCAATTGCCTACTCCCTCCTTTCCGGTTTATAAGGCTCAATTCAAAAATCTCACTGACCAAGATAGATGATAAGTGATGGAATATTTTTTATAGTTTGCAAAAATACTCAATTAATACTCTTGTTTTTCTAAAAAAAATATGTTTAGGAATGCATTAATTGCAATGCATGCATGCATAAAGTGCATGCATTGGTCAGTTTTCTCTTAATACTTGCATGCAATGATTTAATGTACTTTAAAGTCTAAACAGGTGATGGAGAACAATCAAATTGAGCCTTATAAAATGGAAAAACTAAAATTTTGAAATAAGCCTTATAAACCGGAAAGGAGGGAGTACTTCACATGCGGAACAATAATAATAGACACACGGATGATAACGGACTTTTACATTCTCCTTTCCAAACTAATTAACTTATTCCCCCTAATTTTCAGGGGGTGGGGCTCTTCTTCCCCCTAGCCCCAATCAAAGGATGTCACATGTCCCTATCCGTTGAGTCAGTAAAAATTTGGTCCGTTTATGTAGCATCGCTCCATGCGAAATCACAAAAAACAGAGGAGTCATCCCTTTTTAGTTACAGTTAGAGCATCTACGCCCTTAGAACATCTCCAATAGCCTTCGTATATTGAATTGCTAAAAAATTGTTATAGCAAGAGGAGAGAGAAGGTTTACTAAATAACATCTTTTTTTACTTTGCCTGTCTTTGTATATTTGATTGCTATATTTGTACAAAACGCATCATGACATGTGGGAACAGCTTGTCATACACACTACACACTACACGCTAGCTTACATATATAAATACATATACTATTACAACTCGTCCCCGTACATGTTACATACACACATGCGCACATGTACATGTACGCACTCCATGAAAAAAACATACACAGGAAAACACACATACGGCATGCAAAAAAGAATCCATGCAAAAAAAATTACACACATCACATGTACACGAGCACACAACACACGTACACAGCGCACACACATGCGTGAGGAATACACGGCTCACCAGTCATTGAGACAAAAATATGAAGGAGGCCACTTTAGGAGGCTTTGTAAAATAATAGCAAGTGGTATCTCCACTTTGCAAACATACAAAGGTTATTGGAGGAGGGTTTTTGAATATGATTGCTAAAATAGCAATTGAGTGCAAATATGCAAAGACCGTTGGAGATGCTCTTAAACCGGTCTTAAACGCCCATGCAGGCGCATCGGTTAAAAAACCTGACCCACCCGGACGCCTTAAACCGACCTCAAACGCTCGGGCTGACCGGCATCCCTCGTATCCATCCCAATTCTAGGTTGGATAGGGTGGCTCGCGTGCGTCCGCCACGTCGGCCTGGCATGCTATGGCCCGCAACGACCAAACTCCTGCCCCCACAATTATCCGACGATCGACGAACAAACCCTAGTCGAACATAGTCCGTCCTCACTCGACCGCTCAGCTTCTTCCCCAAATCCACTTCATCTCCCCTGCTCGCCATGTCCGACAGTTGTTCCGATGGCATGGAGTAGGAGAAGGCCGACACGAAGTCTGATGGCTCCGCATTGACCTCCACCGGCCGTGGCTGGACCTGGGCGACATCTCCTCCTCTGGGCCGTCGGCAGCTGCAGCTCCGCGGCGCCCGCACTTGTCCGACGCGGCCCCTGTCGACCCCTGCTAGGTGCCAACCAGCACCGCCCGCAGTTGCCCCTATGGGGCACTGCTAGATGCTGGTGTCGGTTGAACTGCATCCAGAGTCGATGGGCCATGCTTATCGCCTTGCTAAGAAGCGGGTGTCAGGGTAGCTACCGGCCGCTTCAAGGGTGGATCGAGCAGATCCGCACTTCCCCCGGCGAACGACGGTGAAGAGGCCCTTCGCACCGCCATCCTCCACTCCTACACTTCCACGGAGATGGACGCCTGTCACATCGTCGTAGCAAAAATGCCAAGGCGCTCCGCATGGTGGTCGAGGAGTCGAAGTTGTAGGCGATGCAGCAGAGAGAGTCGCGCGACGATAGTGGGCATCATCATCCTGCCCTCCTCGTCCTTCCCCGCTTCGAACATCGACGACAATGACACACCCGGAGTCGCCGATGCCTATGTTGAGAGTCCATCCGCGTTATGGACTTTAAGTAGTCATTCAATGATGAACTCGGGCGGCAGTCACTTTTGGTTTAGACTATGTTAGGTTTGTATGTCCGATCAGATTATGTTAATATGTTTATCCATGCCGGATTGCTATGTTCTATATTGATCTACGCAGGAGCAACGTTTGCATGATTTTGTATGAATTTGGGGTAGGACAGACAAGGGATGCGGCTGTGGAATGCGACAAATGAGGTTTGCCCGTCACCTCTAACAGACGCGCTCAGACGCTTCCGCGAACGTATAGGGGGGCAAATTAGGTGACCATGGTTGTAGATGCTCTTAGTTAACTGTGTGATCTATGGGCCTTCCTCTTGTTTCCCTTCCCTAACCATAGGCGGTTAGGGAAAACTCTCCCCCACAGACTTCATCGATGAGCCCGTGGATTCGTCTCCACTCTGCTACCGCTCGGGCGGCCGGTTGCGGGAAGGGGAATCCCGGTGCCTCTGCTCTTGTTAGTAGTTTAGTTAGGGTTTTAAAGTCCTCGCGGGTGCGACGCTCGGGCAGATGACAACGCTACTTCTTCGAGTTTGTCTTATGGGCTCTGATCCTCAAGTTCGTCCGTCTGGACGTAGTCAATGGAGTTCCGGCGTAGATTTCTAATGTCTCCTTGGGGCGGTGAGCAAGGGTGGAGCCAGTATGTAGACTTGAATGGGGCAAATAACAACATGACCGCATAAAAATAGAACATCAAAATATATCAAGTCTCAATTATTGTTTTGGGTTTGGCTCCGCGATGGCTAACATATGTTCAACTAGCTCCGGTTCAGATAGTGCCCACACACACCGCGCCATCGACCAGAGGAGTGAGTGCATCCACGAGTCATCGGCCCAGCATAGGGCACAACTATAAGAAGTTGTCGTGCTTCGGTGATGTCTCGTATCGGCAATAGGTAGTGAGCAATGGGCAAGTCTCCAAAGAAACCCCGTCACCTTGGATGGGACATCTGTTCTCCATAACTTTGACCTGCTGTTGCATTCTTTTGCATATTCAGAAGAACCTGATATGCCTTCTAACCATGCCTCACGTCGGATCTTCGTTACCACTAGCATTCTATTGGTCGACCGCACTGGAAATTCGCCTTTTTTTATCATGTGCCCAGGCCTAAAAATCCTAACGATGCCTTATACTAATCGGTATATTCAGAATTAGCTGCATCAGCAGCAGGGAGGAAAACACTATTAATCAGCTACGCAGTTCCAAGTGGCCATGTTAGGTAGCATGAGTTCAGAGACATTTGCAGTCTATTCCTGTAAGGCGACACTTTTTTAGGGAACCTCCTATATGCCGCTTATTGCGGTAAACTGGTGGCGATAGGTAGTGAGCAATGGGCAAGTCTCCAAAGGAGTGAGTGCCATCCACGAGTGAGTGCATCCACGAGTCATCGACCAGAGGAGTGAGTGCATCCACGAGTCATCGGCCCAGCATAGGGCACAACTATAAGAAGTTGTCGTGCTTCGGTGATGTCTTGTATCGGCAATAGGTAGTGAGCAATGGGCAAGTCTCCAAAGAAACCCCATCACCTTGGATGGGACATCTGTTCTCCATAACTTTGACCTGCTGTTGCATTCTTTTGCATATTCAGAAGAACCTGATATGCCTTCTAACCATGCCTCACGTCGGATCTTCGTTACCACTAGCATTCTATTGGTCGACCGCACTGGAAATTCGCCTTTTTTTATCATGTGCCCAGGCCTAAAAATCCTAACGATGCCTTATACTAATCGGTATATTCAGAATTAGCTGCATCAGCAGCAGGGAGGAAAACACTATTAATCAGCTACGCAGTTCCAAGTGGCCATGTTAGGTAGCATGAGTTCAGAGACATTTGCAGTCTATTCCTGTAAGGCGACACTTTTTTAGGGAACCTCCTATATGCCGCTTATTGCGGTAAACTGGTGGCGATAGGTAGTGAGCAATGGGCAAGTCTCCAAAGGAGTGAGTGCCATCCACGAGTGAGTGCATCCACGAGTCATCGACCAGAGGAGTGAGTGCATCCACGAGTCATCGGCCCAGCATAGGGCACAACTATAAGAAGTTGTCGTGCTTCGGTGATGTCTTGTATCGGCAATAGGTAGTGAGCAATGGGCAAGTCTCCAAAGAAACCCCGTCACCTTGGATGGGACATCTGTTCTCCATAACTTTGACCTGCTGTTGCATTCTTTTGCATATTCAGAAGAACCTGATATGCCTTCTAACCATGCCTCACGTCGGATCTTCGTTACCACTAGCATTCTATTGGTCGACCGCACTGGAAATTCGCCTTTTTTTATCATGTGCCCAGGCCTAAAAATCCTAACGATGCCTTATACTAATCGGTATATTCAGAATCAGCTGCATCAGCAGCAGGGAGGAAAACATTATTAATCAGCTACGCAGTTCCAAGTGGCCGGCCCATTTGCAGTCTATTCCTGTAAGGCGACACTTTTTTAGGGAACCTCCTATATGCCGCTTATTGTGGTAAACTGGTGGCGATTCGCATAGGGACAACTAGCCTGGGCCGGCCCATCTCGCTATGAAAATCAACAAAAACGAGTGCCCTAGATGTGAGTCGAACACACGGCAAGCGGCGACTAACTAGCATTGCTAGCCACTGCGACATGCTAACTCTAATGGTAGATTTGCAGCGTGATACATAAAGAAAACAACCGCAGCGGAAAAACTTAAATAACTAATTGCCAAAAGTTAAAGTGTGTGGGATCAAACACACTACCTCCAGCTATGCAAATAACCTCGCTAGCCACTGTAGTACAAAAAGGATATGCTGGCAGATTGACAGTGCCGTTTATATGAACATAACCAATAAAATAATTGAACTTTTTTTTCAAAATTTCAAAATTTATTTTCTTTTTAAAAATGAATATTTCCAAATTTTACAAAACGTGAACATTTTTCGGAATCTGAAACATTTCCTGCCAAAATAGGAACAAAATTGAAAGCAAGACCATTTTTCAAACTACGAACAAAATATTGAAAGAGGAACAACAATTGAACTTGCAAAAATTATTCGAAATTATGAAAAAATCCAAACGAGAACACTTTAACAAATACACCGAACATTTTTCTGAAATTGCAAACAGTTTTTGAAAGTATGAACAATTTTAAATTTTTGAATAAATTTTGTACACAGGTACAATTTCCGAAATTATGAACAATCTTTTTAAAACACATTTTTTTGTAATTCCGGCAAATATTGTTATATTTTCAAACAAATTTCCTAGACATGAGCATTTTTTGAATTTCTGAACAAATGTAGAACTCGGAAGTATTTCTTGCAATTCGCGAACATTTTTAGAAATTATGAACATAAACTTAACATTTTAAAAAATGAAAACTGAAAATTACAATTTGGGGGGGGGGATTTCTGAACAATTTTTTTATTTTTTCTTAAATGAAGCAAACAAAATTTGAAATTCTAATTTTTTGGATATTCAAACATTTGTCGAAACATTTTTGAATTTTTGAACTTTTTTGTATAGAAGCAAACAACATTTTAATTTCTAAAACTTTTTTGCACTTTCCGAACGAAATTGGTATAAATGAATATTTTAAGTGAAAAGTGAACAGATTTTGATAAATGTGAACACTTTTGAAATTTCTAAAAATTTTGTCGAAAAAAGGAAATAAACTAGAAAATTAAAAAAACAAGAAACTGAAAAAAAAGGAAAAGAGAAATGTAAAGTAAAAGAAAAGGAAAAACGAAAAATGGTTCAAAAACCTTCCAGAGTGTTCCCAAAATCTGAAAACACTGGTTCAAACCTCTAGAAGGTTTCCAAAACCGGAAACGCTGCAAGACCATAACGGGCCCGGCCTAGCTCGCTGCTCGATCGCAAGCTCCTATGAAAAAGGTGGACAGTTTGATGCAGAATGCGTGAAATAGGGAGTTCCCTTTTTTAGTGTTACAGCTCTAACGGTGTCGTGGCTATGGGCCTCTGGCAAAGAACCAGCATATAATATCAGTCCAACCCACAGTAAGCAATTTCTGCCCATAAAGGCCATTCCTCCTGATGGCATGGATCCCTATGGCAGACCAGTGTTTCTGGTATGGCGCGTTTGTGCGGCCCACGGCAATTTATTCGCCGATTTAAAAAGTTAGTTTGTTCCCTAGTAAGGGGTACCCGATGGAGGTCACCGCCGGTTGCTTCCCAGTGTGACAAGTGGAGTGATGTCGTGTCACGAAGGGCTTGTTCGTTGCGCTTCATGCTTGACACGTGATGCAAGGAGAAGCGACCGCATGGCTTTTCCCGGTTTCTAATTTCACTTTTCCACTTTTTAGTTTTTCCTTTTTCATTTTACTCCTTAGACTTTTTAGTTTTTATATGTACCTTTCTTCGTTGGATTTGTCCGTGTGTCGTCTGTTACATATTGGTTAGTTTGTTTTCCTCCACCCGCCGCCTCCAGAGGGTTGACCTTTTTACTTTCTTTTTATCATTATATTTTTGGTAGAGGGAGTTTTAGTAATATATTGATTTTCTCTATTTTTGTAGCTATGACTTGCTATTCTTGCCGTAGGCCAAGTGACCCTTGCACTGGTGACGGTGCTCTTGATATGTTCACTATTGTGTTGGATGGATGGTGCTCGTGATGTGTGGTAAGTCAAGCAATTTTTGTTCCGTTTTGTATATGTATTATGAACTTTCCTTAGGTGTTAATGCTTGCGTTGAATTTTTTGTTGGTAATAAAGTGTGGAGATGCATAGTTAGTTCTAGTTTTCATGTGACTTTGCAATGTATGGATAGATTTAGTTGCTAACTTGTTTTGGTGACATTAATCCAAAATTTCTAATTGTTTTTCTTTAATATGTGTTTCGTTTCTTTGCAATATCCGCGTACAATTTCGGGGCTCATCTTTCTGAGTACATTGAGCATTTTAAGGCTTTAGCCATTTAGAGCTGCACAAAGATACTGAACCTGCCCTTCAAACTTCCGAGGGTATACTATATGAGGTTCTGTTCGGGCATGGTAGGTCGGTAGCAAATTCCATGGTCCTAGCAAGGAGGATTATTACTAGTTATGGATTTCGTCCTCTGGATAAAATGACCGTGAGACTTGAGCACTATGGGATGTTCCTTGTGTTGATATTTATGGCCGCGAAGAAAAATTGCTCCGCTTACCCTGGATTGGTAAATTTCTATAAATTTTAGCCCTGATGGATGGTTCACCCATGTCATAATTATTACCAAATATTATCTCAATTGGCCACTAGTGTTTTTAGCAAAAAAAAAAGACATAAATGATAGTTATCGGGGAAACACACTAGGTTGTTTTTAAAAATCTTAACCACAATTGTAGTCACTTTTTGCTATTTACTCACCGCATGGGCCTACAGTCTATCTCATGGTTTTAGTGCAATATGAATGTTTCAAATGCACTGAATGATGAGAATCAAAGTGTGAAAGTGTGACTGGATGGTTAGGAGGACAGTGGTACCGGCCCCCATCACACCCTCGAACAAAACTCAGGTTTGACGCTTTGCTCTCTCAACAGAATATTTTTTTAGTGAAAGGCGACATTCACATTGATAACGATGGCCCTGTGGTGACTTCTTCAAAATCAAGACTAGGCGGCTCAACCTTTCGGATGTACTCATAGGGATATGGGGTGCGTGTGTGTTCCTATGAGTGAGTTTATGTACGTGTTTATGAGCGTATGCATCTATATCGTCTTTCAAAATAAAAACTTTAACTAGCTCCGCAAAATAATAAAAGCTTCAAATGATGGCGACATGTAATTATTTTTCTTGGAATTATAGCTCAAAAGCACCGGCTGGCCAAACAAGCACTTACACGCGCCTCCCGCTTGGGCCGGCCCTACTACATGAGTAGTTCGCTCACTCGATCACTCTCATCCTTCGTTCGCACGGTTCTTCTCGTGGCTCACTCGCTCGATCGCCGCCGCCCTTGGTTCCATCCGTGGAGTTTTCTAACAAACATTAAGTTCATAAATTTTTAAAATGTTCATAGATTTGGAAAAGGTTCACTAACTTGAAAAAGGTCCATAAATTAGGAAAAAAGTTCATAAATTTAGATAAAGTTCAGAAAATCTGGAAAAAAAACTCAACAGTTTGGAAAGGTTGGTAAGTTTGTAAAAAGTTCTTGAAATTTGAAAAAGTTTACGAATTTTAAAAAAATTATAATTTTTTTAAAACATTCAAGAATTTGAAAAAGGTTCGTAAGTATGAAAAAAGTCAATAATTTTTTTAAACTTAATAAAATTTGAAAAACAGTTAAGAAACTTGAAAAAAGATTGTTAATTTGAAAAAAGTTCATGAATTTCAAAATATACAAATTTAAAATGAAGTTCACTATTTAAAGAAAACATCAATCCAAAATTTAAAACGAAGTTCACTATTTTTTTTTTAAAATCATTAATTCTCACAATGGTTCGTCAACTTCAAAAAGTTTCACAAATTTGAAAAAGTAAGCGAAATTGAAAAAACTTTGTGTATTAAAAAAGTTCACAAAAATGGAAAAAGTTCATTAATCTTTTTGTAAAAAGAATAAAAATCCAAAATGAAAAAGAAACATAAATGGGGAATAAGAAAAACCATACAAAAATCATCGTAAAAGCCCATGGAAAAACTGCCCCCAAAACCTATCGGTGAGGAAAAACAATACGTGGGCAGGTCGAGCAGGAATCTGGCCGCGACTGAAAAATAAATAAAAGATAAATGAGCCATGCCCTTGGGGTAACGGCGAAATCACTAATTAAAGAGTACTCGTTGCAAATAACACTTCACTTTCCCAGATCGCGACAAGTGATGCACATGCAGTGTGCCACTTGTCGCAACCTGGCAGTTTTCCTTTTTTTCGTAGATCTGTTTATTCAAAACGTTTTACCTCTTAAACCATGCGTCCAAATCTCGAACCGTTTTCATTATTGGATTCTTCGCGTCGAGATCTTCAAAACTAGATCCCATGTTGATAGGTTTTGACGAACTTTCTTTTTCACGAAAAAAACCGAATGAAAAAAACCGGGCGAAAAAACCGAACCGGGAGCACTGTTTTTTCCCTTTCCGAAAGAGGCACGCCCGTGCCTCTCACGAAGTCACAACCGTGCCTATCGTGGAAGCATAACCGTGACTCTCGTGAAAGGAAAACAACAGAAAACATATTTTTTTTTTCGTTTTCGAGAAGCACGGCCGTGACTCTCGCGAAATCACAACCGTAACTCTCATGAAAGAAAAAAAACAAAAAACGCGTATTTTTTTCCCTTTTCGAGAGGCACGGCCGTGACTTTCGTGTAAGCACAACCGTGCCTCTCGCGGAAGCAAAACCGTGACTCTCATGAAAGAAAAAAAAACAGGAAATGCGTTTTGTTTTTCCCTTTCCGAGAGACACGGCCGTGACTCTCGCGAAAACACAACCGTGCCTCTCGCGGAAGTAAAACTGTGACTCCCGCGAAAGAAAAAAACAGAAAACGCATTTTTTTCATTTCCGAAAGACACGGCCGTGACTCTCGATAAAGCACAACCATGCCTCTCGCTGAAGAAAAACCGTGACTTTCGCGAAAGAAAAAAAAGAAAATGCGTTTTTTTCGCGTAAAAAAATGATCGAAAAGCTAAGAAAGATCGGAGATAAACCAAAACGTCGAAAAAAACAAAAAAACTATTTAAAAAGCCGAGAACGCGTGCAAATAAATAAAAAAACAAAATCCGAAAGAAGCGTCCAGAGTGCAACACGGGACGAATGACTGAGAGCGCGCCAAATGACGCTGATCGTTGCGAGGCTCTTGAATGAGCGCTCGTTAACTAGTTGCTCCCGGGTAACGGGGGTGGGCGCTGGTCTGGAGAACTCGCCCCCGCGCCGCATTCTTTGCCGACTCAATTATATGGCGACGTGGTCGCTTGTCCAGGAACAGTTCCTAGTTCCATCGGCAGCGTTGGCAGGACAGTAGTTGACCGGTCAACCATGGGCATTTGGAAGAAAGGAATGTTTGAAAAGAAATTGAATTAAAAAATTAATGGATTTGAAAAAGGTACAGAAATAAAAAAATCATGAATTTTCAAAAAATCACGATTTTAGAATAGTTTATGAATTCAAAAAAGTTCATAGTGATTTTGTAAAACAATGTTCATGGATTTGGAAAAGTTCATAAATTTGAAAAACTTCATCCATTTCAAAAAAGTTCGTGGATTTGAACAAAATTGATCAATTTATACAAAAAATTATGACAAAATTCATCAATTTTGGAAAAAAAAACTTCACACATTTTGAAATAAAGTTCATGTATTTAGAAAAAGTCCAATAATTCAGAGACTAAAATCACAAATTTGATAAAAGTTCAGTTTTAGGTTTTTTTTAAAAGCTGAATAGGGTTCATAATTTGAAAACATTCATCATTAGGAAAAAGTTCATGGATGCAAAAAACGTTCTTGAATTTAAGAATGTTCACGATTTTGAAAACTTTAAAATTTTAAGAAAAGTTCATGATTTTGCAAAAAATCATAAAAAATACAAAAGGAAAAGGAAATGAAAAATAAAGTGAAATATTCAAAGGAAATAATAGCATAAAAATTGCCAAAATATCCGGAAAAAAAGAACACCAAATAGGGAAACCGCTTCGTTTTTTAGCGTTGCATTTGGTACTAAACCAACAGGTATGGTGTTTGAATCTCGTCGAGCAGACATCTTTTGGAGGTTATTTTTAGCCAATCACGCAACGCTTTTATTTAACTCGTCACAACATTTACAAGGACAAAAGTAAGATCACCAGGATTGCCTAAGCAAACATGGCGGCAACACCGAGTTTAAGAGCATGGTTCGCTAAATTGCGAGTCTGGATGTTCGAGCTCCTATGCTCATGAATAAATAAAAAGCAACTAGTAAAAAGATTAGAACGATATATAATTTCTCGAATAATCGCATCATAACTTGGCGCACTTCTCTGCTTGATGTTGCCGATGACAACTTTTGCTCATGGAGATCATCCGCCAAAGACCGCGCTTCCCGAACTGCGAGTGCTTCAAGTGTGGTTAGGTCGGAGATTCCCACGAAAGTGATCGTCGAGGCTCCCATGTAATTTCCAAAAAAATCCCTGACACGGAGGCCACCGCACCCACCGAAGCATTCTTGTTTAGAGCAGCATCAATATTAATTTTCTTTATATTTCCCAGTGGTGCAAACCATCAGCTCTGCCTAGCCAGGATGCTCGGCCCTCTCACTATTTCTGGCTTCATCATTGCACGCCTAGTTCTCCTAAACCACAGTCCACTAGACCGCCCGCATTCCACCCCCGCCCACCTGCGCCCAGTCCACCCTCGGCCCCTGCGCTATCTACCTCCACTACCACCCCACGGCTCCTGCCACGTACCTGCGCCCAGGTCGCCTCCTCACCGCCTCGCCCGCACAGACCAAAACGCCTCGCTCTCCTCCCAAAAGCCCTCTCTGTCGCTGAGCTTGCTAAACTCTGCGCCCGATACCTCGCCAGCCGCCACCGCGGGCGTGACTACCGCGACCCCATTCGCTGCCTTCGGTGCTGTCGCTCCAGCCACAAGCGGGCGGCGTGCAAAGCCTTCGAGTTCTTCCCCACCATGCCTGGCTTCCCGCTCCTTGGTGGGCTGCCGCCGTGTGCCACCACACCGCAACCCCCCCTCCCCCGTCACCGGTGCCGTCCCCGCCCCAAGATGTCCTCATGGCCGATGCCCCTACTACAAGGGTGGGGGACGCTGCCGTCGACGATGCGGATACAGCCGTGGACATCCCTGTGGCGGCTGTCGCCCTCGACGTTGGCGGGGACGCCCCCGTCATCGACGCGGTGGCTATGCCGCCGGTCATCTCCATCAGCGAGGAGAGCGGGCAATCCTCGGAGGGATCCGAGCACTCCATCGGCTATGAAGAAATCCACCCAGCCCACGTCTGTGCCTACATGCCCCCTGTGCAGATGGCCAGGTTCCAGCATCTGGCCTTTGCCGCCCTCGAGCCAATGGCCACCAACCCGGCCATCGCCATCCGAGTGGCTGCTGACGAGGTGGAAGAGAACCACCTTCGTTTCTCCTGCTGCGCCTCCTCCATCGACTCCCAAATCCGGGTGTTCCACGACGCGGCCGAGCGCTCTCGCGCCCTGGAAGTTGCTCCGTTCGTCGGGCGCGAGCATACGGTCTTCATCGACCCCCAGGAGCACTCGGAGAACCGCTTCGACTTCGACCACGAGGCTGCCGTCGCCCTCTCCATCACCAAATTCCCGCTCGAGCACTGGTTGCGGAACCACATCATGTGCTCCGTTGCGCCCTTCGCTAACCCGCACCGCCTGGACCCACTCTACATCACCGGGAATGACTTCTCTGCGGTCCTTATTGAAGTGCTTGTGCAGCGAGTGGAGCACGTCCCCCTTGCGTCCACGTCATGAACCACAACACCATTGGCGCCCTCACCACCGTCTCGATTCGCCGCGTCACTCCGCTGTTGGGCCCTAGCTTCGACAGTGACGGGGGCGACGGTGGGGGAGACGACCCGCCCTCCCCGCGCTCTCCACCATCCCCGAGCGATGGTCCCGGAGACGAAGACCGCCACAACCCAGTCCTGATTCGACGCAATCCGGCCTTTGGTGGGGCTGGGTCCTCCCGCCAGGGGGCTCTCTCTGCGCCCGTGGCCTCGCGCGGTGACCGAGTGCTCGGCTTGCTGCCGGTGCCTTGCGGCCCCATGGCCGGCCAAGTAGTTCTCTCAGACGTCCAAGGGCAGCACATCTCCTCCAAGCCTTCTCAAGTTCAGGTCGACGTCTCGGATGGCTTCTTCGAAATCCAAGCTGTTGGCACTAGGGGCAAGCGTGCTTTCTATAAAATCCCCATGCAGCCGCTTCGTCCCGCAGGCTCCAAGGGCATGCTCGTCGTCAACCTCTGCCCCGCCTCTGTCGGAGTCATTGACTCCATCATCCCCAAGCATGAGGGGGTGCGTGCTACCCTCTCTACGGACATCATCGTTCGGGTGCCTTCACCTGAAGATCATTGGTGCGACCTCTCTCTTGCCGAACTCGAGTGAGAAGTGGTGGCGACCATGGGTGCCCAACCCCAACCGACGGTCCCATTCACTTCCACCCTTGAGGGTGTTCGGGATACCCTGCGGGCTCAGGCGACGCCCAAGGATGTCGATTCCCTGCCTGCCGGAGAAGCACTGCCCCCAGCCTTGCCGAGCGCCACCGCGATGGTCCTTCCTGTGGCCATCCCAGTCCCTGGTGCTTCCCCTCTCCTGGTGGACGAAGAGGCCCCTATGGTTGGAGAGGCGCATGTTCCTCTGTTGGACGTGGGGCTCCCTACTGAGGGTGCTGCACTGCCGGATGATGGGGAAGGCGGCCCTGCCTCCGGATTCTCTACGCTTTCGCCCTTGCTGGATGATCTGAGCGACGTCTCCTCGGCCGCCCCGGGCGTGTGCGGTCCACCGTCTTCTGCTGTGTTTGATCAAATCCTTTCTCGGGTGGGCGACGGTGCTATCCCTGCACTTGAGTTCCCTGACCCATGGGTGGGTGCTCTGCCAGCCGTCCCGGAGCCCGAGTGCCGTCGCAGCGGCCGTCTAGCGCTGGCCGAGCCTGCTGGCTACGTCCCCATGGTGGACCGTGCCGTGGCGATCAAGAAAAGGAAAGTGGGCGTGGTGACTGCCGCATCTCCCGCTGCATCACCACCTCCCTCGCCACCAACCGTCATTCCCGTTCTGATGGACATGGGGCGCCCCTGTGCGGTGCCTGAAGACGATTTGGCTCGACTGGGATCTGCCCCTAGTGCAACAGCTCGTCGCGGAGGCGGGCGGGTGATCTGATCCCCTCAAATGGCGACAACCTCGGCTGCTTTTGATGAGGGGGCTACCCGTGCCCTCTCCGCTGCTTCCTTGCTCTACGTCCGTCTAGTTCTAACTGTCCTTTGTGTTTCCACTGTCTCCTAATGACTAGTGCCCCTTGTCGGTGTCAAAACCGGAGGATCTCGGGTAGGGGGTCCCGAACTGTGCGTCTAGGCCGGATGGTAACAGGAGGCAAGGGACACAAAGTTTTACCCAGGTTTGGGTCCTCTCGATGGAGGTAAAACCCTACGTCCTGCTTGATTAATATTGATGATATGGGTAGTACAAGAGTAGATCTACCACGAGATCGGAGAGGCTAAACCTTAGAAGCTAGCCTATGGTATGATTGTTGTTATGTATGTTGTCCTACGGACTAAAACCCTTCGGTTTATATAGATACCGGAGAGGGTTAGGGTTACACAAAGTTGGTTACAATGGTAGGAGATCTGCATATCCGTATCGCCAAGCTTGCCTTCCACGCCAAGGAAAGTCCCTTCCGGACACGGGACGAAGTCTTCAATCTTGTATCTTCATAGTCCAGGAGTCCGGCTGAAGGTATAGTCCGGCCATCTGGACACCCCCTAATCCAGGACTCCCTCAGTAGCCCCTGAACCAGGCTTCAATGATGACGAGTCCGGCGTGCAGATTGTCTTCGGCATTGCAAGGCGGGTTCCTCCTCCAAGTACTTCATAGAAGATTTTGAACACAAAGATAGTGTCCGGCTCTGCAAAACAAGTTTCCACATATTGCCATAGAGAGAATAATATTTACACAAATCTAATCCGCTGACGTATTCCGTAGTGTGACACACCACGGCCAAGCCTTTATCTGAGTCGTTTCATTATCCCACCTCAGCGCGTCATGCGAGGCGGTTTCCTTGGCACGTCTTGTTAAAGCAGAGATCGTGTCCCCTTATTACGGGATTCTCATCAATACGGGCGTGGGTAACCCAACCGCTTCTAGGACTCCTAAATTATAGGCAAGTCCAAACGGACACGGAGAGGACGCTTGATATTCACCCTCTTTATAAAGGGACAAGGCTTTTATTTTTCCCTCCTGTGCTCAATCGAATCCTTCCCCCACCTTAAGCTCAAGCTCCCAAAGTTCAGGTCAGGTGCTCCGAACCTTCAATCATGTCCGGATCTAGCCTTCAAAGCCGATGGGTGCCTTCCTCCGTCACGGAAGAAGACATCAAAAAGTTGAGGGAGGCCAGATATCTGACCGCTGAAATTTTGCATCGGCTGCCTCCCCGAGGGCAGGCCGTCCCCACCCCCGAACCCAACGAGAATGTCGTGTTCGTCTCCCACTTCCTCCGAGGTCTAGGCCTTGCTCTAGATCCTTTCGTCAGGGGTTTGATGTTTTACTACGGGCTAGACTTCCATGATCTAGCTCCGGACTCCTTTCTGTTGGAAATATGCCCTAGAGGCAATAATAAATTGGTTATTATTATATTTCCTTGTTCATGATAATCGTTTATTATCCATGCTAGAATTGTATTGATAGGAAGCTCAGATACATGTGTGGATACATAGACAACACCATGTCCCTAGTAAGCCTCTAGTTGACTAGCTCGTTGATCAATAGATGGTTACGGTTTCCTGACCATGGACATTGGATGTCGTTGATAACGGGATCACATCATTAGGAGAATGATGTGATGGACAAGGACCCAATCCTAAGCCTAGCACAAGATCATGTAGTTCGTATGCTAAAGCTTTTCTAATGTCAAGTATCATTTCCTTAGACCATGAGATTGTGCAACTCCCGGATACCGTAGGAGTGCTTTGGGTGTGCCAAACGTCACAACGTAACTGGGTGGCTATAAAGGTACACTACAGGTATCTCCGAAAGTGTCTGTTGGGTTGGCACGAATCGAGACTGGGATTTGCCACTCCGTGTAAACGGAGAGGTATCTCTGGGCCCACTCGGTAGGACATCATCATAAAAAGGAGTTGATCACGGGATGATGTGTTACGGAACGAGTAAAGAGACTTGCCGGTAACGAGATTGAACAAGGTATTGGGATACCGACGATCGAATCTCGGGCAAGTATCGTACCGCTAGACAAAGGGAATTGTATACGGGATTGATTGAATCCTTGACATCGTGGTTCATCCGATGAGATCATCGTGGAACATGTGGGAGCCAACATGGGTATCCAGATCCCGCTGTTGGTTATTGGCCGGAGAGTTGTCTCGGTCATGTCTGCATGGTTCCCGAACCCGTAGGGTCTACACACTTAAGGTTCGATGACGCTAGGGTTATAGGGAAAGTATGTACGCGGTTACCGAATGTTGTTTGGAGTCCCGGATGAGATCCCGGACGTCACGAGGAGTTCTGGAATGGTCCGGAGGTAAAGATTGATATATAGGAAGTATGGTTTTGGCCACCGGAAGTGTTCCGGGCATCACCGGTAGTGTATCGGGACCACCGGAGGGGTCTGGGGGTCCACCAGGTGGGGACACCAGCCCCGGAGGCCTACATGGGCCAATAGTGGGAAGGGACCAGCCCCTAGGTGGGCTGGGGTGCCTCCCACCAAGGCCCAAGGCGTCCTCAGGAGGAGAGGGGGCAAACCCTAGGCGCAGATGGGCCCTAAGGCCCACCCTAGGTGCGCCCCCCTCTCTCTCCCCCTTGGCCGCCTCCCAAATGGGATCTGGGGGCTGCCGCCACCCCAAGGGAGGGAACCCTAGGTGGGGGCTCAGCCCCTCCCCTTCCCCTATATATACTTGAGCAAAGGGGCAGTCCAACACACGATTCAATCTCCTTGTTGGCGCGGCCCTACCCCTCTTCCTCCTCGTCTCTCGTAGTGCTTGGCGAAGCCCTGCTGGAGTCCCGCGCTCCTCCACCACCACCACGCCGTCGTGCTACTGCTGGATGGAGTCTTCCCCAACCTCTCATTCTCCCCTTGCTGGATCAAGGCGTGGGAGACGTCACCGGGCTGTACGTGTGTTGAACGCGGAGGTGCCGTCCATTCGGCACTAGGATCATCGGTGATTTGGATCACGACGAGTACGACTCCATCAACCCCGTTCACTTGAACGCTTCCGCTTAGCGATCTACAAGGGTATGTAGATGCACTCTCCTTCCCCTCATTGCTAGATTACTCCATAGATTGATCTTGGTGATGCGTAAAAATTTTTGAATTTCTGCTACGTTCCCCAACAGTGGTATCAGAGCTAGGTCTATGTGTAGTTTCTATGCACGAGTAGAACACACGTTGTTGTGGGCGTCGATTTTGTCAATTTGCTTGCCGTTACTAGTCTTATCTTGATTCGGCGGCATCGTGGGATGAAGCGGCCCGGACCGACCTTACACGTACTCTTATGTGAGACTGGTTCCACCGACTGACATGCACTAGTTGCATAAGGTGGCTAGCGGGTGTCTGTCTCTCCCACTTTAGTCTGATCGGATTCGATGAAAAGGGTCCTTATGAAGGGTAAATAGAAATTGGCATATCACGTTGTGGTTTTCGCGTAGGTAAGAAACGTTCTTGCTAGAAACCTATAGCAGCCACGTAAAAACTTGCAACAACAATTAGAGGACGTCTAACTTGTTTTTGCAGCATATCCCTTGTGATGTGATATGGCCAAAAGGATGTGATGAATGATATATGTGATGTATGAGATTGATCATGTTCTTGTAATAGGAATCACGACATGCATGTCGATGAGTATGACAACCGGCAGGAGCCATATTAGTTGTCTTAATTTATTTATGACCCGCGTGTCAACTTAAATGTCATGTAATTACTTTACTTTATTGCTAAAGCGTTAGCCATAGTAGTAGAAGTAATAGATGACGAGACAACTTCAAGAAGACACGATGATGGAGATCATGATGATGGAGATCATGGTGTCATGCCGGTGACAATGATGATCATGGAGCCCCGAAGATGGAGATCAAAAGGAGCAAAATGATATTGGCCATATCATGTCACTATTTGATTGCATGTGATGTTGATCATGTTTTACATCTTATTTGCTTAGAACGATGGTAGCTTAAATAAGATGATCCCTCACTAAAATTTCAAGAAAGGTGTTCCCCCTAACTGTGCACCGTTGCGAAGGTTCGTTGTTTCAAAGCACCACGTGATGATCGGGTGTGATAGATTCTAACATTCGAATACAACGGGTGTAAGCCAGATTTACACAACAAAAACACTTAGGTTGACTTGACGAGCCTAGCATGTACAGACATGGCCTCGGAACACGGAAGACCGAAAGGTCGAGCATGAGTCGTATAGAAGATACGATCAACATGAAGATGTTCACCGATGTTGACTAGTCCGTCTCACGTGATGATCGGACACGGCCTAGTTGACTCGGATCATGTTTCACTTAGATGACTAGAGGGATGTCTATCTGAGTGGGAGTTCATTAGATGAACTCAATTATCATGAACATAGTGGTAATTGTCTTCGCAAATATGTTGTAGATAAATAGCTCACGTTGTAGCTCCCTGTTTTAATACGTTCCTAGAGAAAGATTAAGTTGAAAGATATTGTAAGCAATGATGCGGACTAGGTCCATAGTCCGAGGAGTGTCCTCACTGCTACACAGAAGGCTTACGTCTTTGATGCACCGCTCGATGTGCAAACCCCTACAACGTCGTCTGTGGATGTTGTGAACACCTGATAGACACGTCCTGATGACTACTTGATAGTTTAGTGCACCATACTTTACGGCTTAGAATTGGGATTTGAATGACATTTTGAACGCCATAAGACATATGAGATGTTCAAAGAGCTGAAATTGGGATTTCAGGCTCATGCCCGTGTTGAGAGGTATGAGACCTCTGACAAGTTCTTTTGCCAACAAGATGGAGGAGAATAGCTCAGCTAGTGAGCATGTGCTCAAAATGTCTGGGTGCAACAATCACTTAAATCAAGTGGGAGTTAAACTTCCGGATAAGATAGTGATTCATAGAGTTCTCTAGACACTATCACTAAGCTACTAGATCTTCGTGATGAACTATGACATGCAAGGGATGGAGTTGATCCCGGAGCTGTTCGCGATGCTTAAGACCGCAAAAGGTAGAAATCAAAGAAGGAGCATCAAGTGTTGATGGTTTAACAAGACCACTGGTTCCAAGAAGGGCAAGGGCTAGAAGGGAAACTTCATGGATGGCAAACCAGTTGCCGCTCCAGTGAAGGAACCCAAGGTTGTACCCAAACCCGAGACTAAGTGCTTCTGTTGTAAGGGGAATGGTCACTGGTAGCAGAATTACCCCAAATGCATGGTAGATAAGAAGGCTGGCAACTTCAGCAAAGTATATACATGTTATTAATGTGTACCTCGCTAGTAATCCTGGTAGCACCTGGGTATTGGATACCGGTTCAGTTTCTATTACTGGTGACTTGAAGCAAAAGCTACGGACTAAACGGAGACTGGCTAAGGGCGAGGTGACGATGTGTGTTGGAAGTGTTTCCAAAGTTGATGAGATCACCATCGCACGCTCCATCTGCCTTCGGGATTAGTATTGAACCTAGATAAATGTTATCAGGTGTCTACGTTGAGCATGAATATGATTAGATCATGTTCATACGGTCATTCATTTAAGTTAGAGAATAATGGTTATTCTGTTTACATGAATGATACCTTTCATGGTCATGCACCCTATGTGAATGGTTTATTGAATCTCGGTCGTGGTAATACACATGTTCACGCCAAAAGATGTAGAGTTAATAATGATAGTACCACTTTCTCGTGGCACTAACGCTTAAGTCATATTGGCGTAAGATGCATGAAGAAACTCCATGTCGATGGATGTTTGGAGTCACTTGATTTTGAATCACTTGACACATGCGAACCATGCCTCATGGGCAGGATGACTAAGACCCCATTTTTAGGTACAATGAAACGGGCAAGTGACTTGTTGGAGATCATGCATGCTGATGCGTGTGATCCAATGAGAATTGAAGCATGCAGTGGATATCGCTATTTTCTCATCTTCACTGACGATTTGAGTAGATATAGGTATATCTACTTAATGAAGCACAAGTCTGAAACGTTTGAAAAGTTCAAGCGATTTCAGAGTGAAGTTAAGAATCATCATAACAATAAGATCATGTTCCTACGATCTGATCAAAAGGGGATTTTCTGAGTTATGATTTTGGCAATCACTTAAGACATTGTGGAATTGTTTCACAGTTGAAGCCACCTGGAACACCACAAGGTAATGGTGTATCCGGACGTCGTAATCGAACACTATGAGATATGTTGCGATCTATGATGTCTCTTACCAATCTACCGTTTTCATTTTGAGATTATGTGTTAGAGACAGCTGCATTCACTTTAGATAGGACACCATCTAAGTTCGTTGAGACGACGTCGTATGAACATTGGTTTGGCAAGAAACCGAAGTTGTCGTTTCTTAATGTTTGGGGCTGCGATGCTTAAGGCTTCAGCCAGAGAAGCTTGAACCCAAAGCGGAAAAACACATCTTCATAGGATACCCAAAGGTGACAGTAGGGTATACCTTCTATCTCAGATCTGAGGGCAAATTGTTTGTCACTAAGAACAGGTCCTTTCTCGAGAAGGAGTTTCTCTCGAAAGAATTGAGTGGGAGGAAGATAGAACTTGATGAGGTTGTCGAACCTTTATTTCAACCAGAGAGTGATGCAACACAGAAAGATGTTTTCTGTGGCGCCTACGTCTGTTGAATAGGAAGTTAATGATAGTGATCATGAAGCTTCGGATCAAGTTGCTATCGAACCTTGTAGGTCGACAAGGATATGTACTACTCCTAAGTGGTACGGTAATCCTGTCTTAGATATCATGTTGTTAGACAACAATGAACCTACGAGCTATGGAGAAGCGATGGTGGGCCCGTATTCCGACAAATGGTTAGAAACCATGAAATCCGAGATAGGATCCATGTATGGACTTTGGTGGACTTGCCCGTTGATTGGCAAGCCATCGAGATAAATGGATCTTTGAGAAGAAGACGGACTTGGGTGGTAATATTACTGTCTATGAAGCTCGACTTGTGGGAAAGAGTCTTTTCATAAGTTCAAGGAGTTGACTACGATGAGAATTTCTCACCCGTAGCGATGCTTAAGTCCGTCGGAATCATGATAGCATTAGCTGTATTTTTCGATTATGAAATCTTACAGATGGATGTCAGAACAAGTTTTCTTACCAGTTTTTGTAAGAAAAGTTGTATGCGATACAATAAAAGGTTTTGTCGATCCTAAGGATGCTAAAAGGTATGCTGGCTCCAGCAATCCTTCTATGGACTAGAGCAAGCATCTCGGAATCGGAATATATGTTTTGATGGAGTGATCAAAGCTTTTAGGTTTATACAATGTTTGCTAGAAACTTGTATTTACAAGAAAGTGAGTGGGAGCACTACAACATTTCTGATAAGTATATGTGGATGACATATTGTTGATCCAAAATAATGTAGAATTTCTGGAAAGCATAAACGGTTGTTTGAAGAGTGATTTTCAAAGGAAGACCTGGATAAAGCTGCTTACATATTGGGCATCAGGATCTATAGAAATAGATCAAGACGCCTGATGATACTTTCAAAGAACGCACACCTTGACATGTTTTTGAAGGATTTCAAAATAGACCAGTCAAAGCAGGGTTCTTACTTGAGTTGTAAGGTGTGAAGTTGAGTAAGACTCAAAGCTTGACCACGGCAGAAGAAAGAGGAAGAACGAAGGTCGTCCCCTATGCTTTTGTCATAGGCTCTATACGGTATGCCATGCTGAAGTACCGCACCTGATGTGTGCCTTGCCACATGTCTGGCAAGAGGGTACAAAGGTGATCTAGGAGTAGATCACCGGGTAGCGGTCAAAAATTATCCTTAGAGGAATAAGGAAATGTTTCTCGGTTATGGAGGTGATAAAGAGTTCGACGTAAAGAGTTACGTCGATGCAAGCTTAACACCTATCCGGATAGCTCTGAGTAGAGATACCGGATACGTATAATGGAGCAACCATTTGGAATAGCTCCAAGTGGAACGTGGCAGCAGCATCTACGATATAAAGTTTTGCGAAATACATAGGGATTTGAATATGGCAAGACCCGTTGACTACAACCTCTCTCACAAGCATAACATGATCAAACCCAGAACTCTTTGAGTGTTTATCACATAGTGATGTGAACTAGATCATTGAGTCTAGTAAACTCTTTGGATGTTGGTCACATGGCAATGTGACCTGTGAGTGTTAATCACATGGCGATGTGAACTAGATTATTGACTCTAGTGCAAGTGGGAGACTGTTGGAAATATGCCCTAGAGGCAATAATAAATTGGTTATTATTATATTTCCTTGTTCATGATAATCGTTTATTATCCATGCTAGAATTGTATTGATAGGAAACTCAGATACATGTGTGGATACATAGACAACACCATGTCCCTAGTAAGCCTCTAGTTACTAGCTCGTTGATCAATAGATGGTTACGGTTTCCTGACCATGGACATTGGATGTCGTTGATAACGGGATCACATCATTAGGAGAATGATGTGATGGACAAGACCCAATCCTAAGCCTAGCACAAAGATCGTGTAGTTCGTTTGCTAAAGCTTTTCTAATGTCAAGTATCATTTCCTTAGACCATGAGATTGTGCAACTCCCGGATACCGTAGGAGTGCTTTGGGTGTGCCAAACGTCACAACGTAACTGGGTGGCTATAAAGGTACACTACAGGTATCTCCGAAAGTGTCTGTTGGGTTGGCACGAATCGAGACTGGGATTTGTCACTCCGTGTAAACGGATAGGTATCTCTGGGCCCACTCGGTAGGACATCATCATAAAAAGGAGTTGATCACGGGATGATGTGTTACGGAACGAGTAAAGAGACTTGCCGGTAACGAGATTGAACAAGGTATTGGGATACCGACGATCGAATCTCGGGCAAGTATCGTACCGCTAGACAAAGGGAATTGTATACGGGATTGATTGAATCCTTGACATCGTGGTTCATCCGATGAGATCATCGTGGAACATGTGGGAGCCAACATGGGTATCCAGATCCTGCTGTTGGTTATTGGCCGGAGAGTTGTCTCGGTCATGTCTGCATGGTTCCCGAACCCGTAGGGTCTACACACTTAAGGTTCGATGACGCTAGGGTTATAGGGAAAGTATGTACGCGGTTACCGAATGTTGTTTGGAGTCCCGGATGAGATCCCGGACGTCACGAGGAGTTCCGGAATGGTCCGGAGGTAAAGATTGATATATAGGAAGTATGGTTTTGGCCACCGGAAGTGTTCCGAGCATCACCGGTAGTGTATCGGGACCACCGGAGGGGTCTGGGGGTCCACCAGGTGGGGCCACCAGCCCCGGAGGCCTACATGGGCCAATAGTGGGAAGGGACCAGCCCCTAGGTGGGCTAGGGTGCCTCCCACCAAGGCCCAAGGCGTCCTCAGGAGGAGAGGGGGCAAACCCTAGGCGCAGATGGGCCCTAAGGCCCACCCTAGGTGCGCCCCCTCTCTCTCCCCCTTGGCCGCCTCCCAGATGGGATCTGGGGGCTGCCGCCACCCCTAGGGAGGGAACCCTAGGTGGGGGCGCAGCCCCTCCCCTTCCCCTATATATACTTGAGCAAAGGGGCAGTCCAACACACAATTCAATCTCCCTGTTGGCGCAGCCCTACCCCTCTTCCTCCTCGTCTCTCGTAGTGCTTGGCGAAGCCCTACTGGAGTCCCGCGCTCCACCACCACCACGCCATCGTGCTGCTGCTGGATGGAGTCTTCCCCAACCTCTCCTTCTCCCCTTGCTGGATCAAGGCGTAGGAGACGTCACCGGGCTCTACGTGTGTTGAATGCGGAGGTGCCGTCCATTCGGCACTAGGATCATCGGTGATTTGGATCATGACGAGTACGACTCCATCAACCCCGTTCACTTGAACGCTTCCGCTTAGCGATCTACAAGGGTATGTAGATGCACTCTCCTTCCCCTCGTTGCTAGATTACTCCATAGATTGATCTTGGTGATGCGTAGAAAATTTTGAATTTCTGCTACGTTCCCCAACACTTTCTTCATATCACGACATTTATCGTCGTGTGCGAGGCCTTCCTCCGGGTTACCCCTCACTTTGGCCTATGGCTCAAGACCTTTGAAGTGAAGCCGAAGATGATCGAGGGGCAACATGCAGCGTGTGGAGGTGCCTCACTACGCAAGATGATGGGAGCTTCGTGGCCCAAAGGTTCCATCCCAGAGGTGTCTGAATTGTGGCAACAGGAGTGGTTCTACATCACGGCTCCTATAAGTGCCAAGTGGGCGGCCCCCCTGTTTTCTGCTCGGGCCCTCCACCACAGCTGATGTCATGGATCAGCAGAGGTCTGAGCTGGGGTCCAGCCAAGGACGTGCCTATACTACAAAGCCGCATTCGAGATCTCTTCAATGGAGATTTCAGTTTGGTTGCGGTAATACAAGTTATGCTGGTTCGTCAAGTCCAGCCTTGCAAACGCCGGCCTCTTCGCCTGTGGGAGTTCAATCCCGAGGGACCGCGTGTCATTCAAAATTTTCTCGGCCTGACGCACGAGGAGATGTACAAGTCATTCTTCGGACCTCAGGTGGAGTGTCCAGAAATCATCGAGGACGTGGGCCTGAGTAGTAACCACGCCGCCGAACAGGTAAGGCATCTTCCGATCGAACATACTATCTCTCCTTTGTTACAAAGTTATTTCTGAGAGTCTGCTTTTTGACCAGGACTGGCTAACAAAGGCGAAGTTGATTCGTTGTTCGGCCCCCCTCCCTGAGGGTTTGGAAAATCCGGTATTGGAAAAGGTGCTCCAGACCGCACCTTGCCCGGAGCCCTTGAAGGAAGATACTGTGGAGGATAATGCGGGCGGACGCGGGCCCCCAACCCTGCCCATTCTAGCCGAGGGAGCGAGCGTCTCCATGAAGGAAGATGACCAGAAGAGGAAAAGGACCGCGCCCGGGGATTCGGAAGCCGAAGCTTCCAAACGGGAGAAGAAGTCTCCCACAGAGGGTCCTACCTTGGGGGGCGTTGTTGCCGCACAAAGTCCGCGGGGGGATCAATTCTCCCGCGAGTCGTAAGTGACCCGAAATACTTTAATAGTACAGATATGCCATCTTTTTCTTCTGAGAAAATAACCACCGCATATATTTTTGCAGTTCGGGCCTTAGCCCCTCTCAAATGAGCTCGTCTTCGGGGGATCTTCTTCCAGAGATGATGGAGAGCGAAACGCCTCCTCCGGACTCCTCCGCTCCAGAAGCGGGCGACCCTGAAGTGTCGTCGCGGAGGGCCTCTCCAAGTCCGGTAAGGCCAGAAGATAATCCCATTGACCCCCGAAGCTCCCAGTGTCCGGCTCCCGAAGAGAGCAGACAAAAGAGTCCGACACCGTCTAGTGTGCGATCGGATGTTCTGAGGGAGTTGGTGGGGCGAGCGGCCATCTCAGATGAACACCGTGTGCTGATGAATACAGTGATGGAGAGAATATCGTCCACCGAAAGCGGATTGCATGAAGCTTTTATGAGTCTACTGACAGGCTTTGAGGTACGTAAAAGAATGTATGATAGTCCTGCACATGCTAGGTGTGCCCTCTGTAGATAGTAGCCCCTGAGACTCTGGTTTTCGTCGGAAATGACGACGAACAGAGGATCATATTCCTAGGTAATAACCATACTGCCTCTATGTGCAGGTGATGGAAGCTCCGGTGGCTAGCCGGACTAGCGAGTTTGCCTATTTAGAACGGCAGTTGGATGCGGCAGATGCCGACATCGAGCTTGTTAACAAAAGGCTTGACGAGGCACAGGGTAAGTGTCATTATCTGGTAAACGCCACATAGGAAGAGCAGCATGATGCCAGTATCTTTAATATGTTGTGACTGCAGATGGAGCTGCCACTGTTGAAGCCTTGCGGGCAGAACTTGCCCGAGCCAAGGAACAAGCAAGGTTGGGTAATGCGGCTGCTTTGAAGGCGGCCGAAGAGTTGCAAGCCGAGAAGGCCGCGCATGGCGAGGTCCGAGACAACATGGCCAAGATGGCCATAGAATTAAAAGCCGCCGCCGACCATTGCCGGGTTCTTGAAAAGGAAAACCATGCGAAGGCATCGGACCTTGAGAAGGCTGCTGCGACGAAAAAGGACCTCCGCTCTGCTATGAGGGCAAAGAAGGAGGAGTTGCGGGAAGCCGGGGATATTGTAGCTGGGAAATCCTTTATGTTGCGGAGGAAGTTCGGAGATCCACGGTATGTCCCTCTGGATCGGCTGTGGAGTTCGAAGGATGTATATATGGATTTGGCGGCGAGCGCTGCTGATGCGGCCAAGTATTTCCAGGGTCAGACGGACCGTGAAGTAGACCAGCTGTTTTGGAGACAATTCCATTCTCCCGAGCGTCCGCTTTCATTGACTGACCAATTAGCCGAATGGGCCGAACTAAATAGGTTGTCCGGACTCTCCATGAGGTCTGTTGTGGATCAGCTATGGCCGGAAAGGTCAAAACCGAACAGCTATTTCAGCTTGGTGCAGCAGTTCCTTGACGTGGTGCCGCGCATTAATGTGATGAAGAGGTTGGCGTGCATAGAGGGCGCACGGATGGCATTTGCCCGTGTTAAAGCATACTGGGCGGAGATGGATGCTACCACTGTTGCAGCGCGAGATTCGGCCATAGGTCGAAGGGCTGCTGAGCACTACTTTGAAGAAGTTCTTGAGGGTGCTCGTTTGACAGAGACCCAGTGCTCAAAAAAAATATTATGTTTGAGTGATATGTAATCTCATTGTAAGCGAAATGCTTTTATAAATTTTTATAAGGCTATTTTTATACTTTTTCCTGAAAGTAATATGATGCCTCCTGGGCGGCCGTTTATGTATACATGTGTATAACCTGAAAGATTGCAGCCGTCGGCTTCAACCCTCACGCATATAATGCGGAGGTGCTCGCAAAAACATGCGTTCACACTTAACCCAACGTCTTGGTCCTATTAAGGAGGTGATAGCGGAGCGAGCGAGGCAACCGGACTATAATGCTTTAGCACTTTCACTTAGCCATAGGAGTTTGACAGTGGGGCTACTAAATAGCCCCTGGTGGCTCCGCACTTTCCCGATCCCGGGGTGTGTATATGCCTGGCCGAAAAACGGCCCTTCGTTAAGGCGAAGGAATTCTAACATTCCAATAAGTCATCGAGTGGTTGACCAGTCTCACGCTATATCATGACAGTCAGTTTTCGGCTTTCTCTACTGAGGTGCTCATCCGGATGAACCAGGGCACAATCGCAGTAGTTCTCCTGGTGCTACCTTAGCCGGTAAAGCGGAACGTAAGGCACCAAAACACAGGAGCCGGGCAAACCCAACATTTGACCAAAGACAATGATTCGGAGCCGATGCATATAGGGCCAAACTCGCGATGCCGAACACTCCCTAAGGTATTCGGTCTTTGTGGTATAAACCGGGCCGAAATAATGGCCTTTGTAAGAAGCCCCTTGTGTCCAGGTACGTGCATTGTTCTAGCGTGGCCACATGCCAAAACGTCAGCATCCTTCTCAACGATGGATATGTATCAACAAGAGACAGTAAGAAAGGTTTACGCAGGGTCTTAATCTAAAAAGAATCCTTGGAGCGGGTCCCTGCTGCACGTCTGCGCCTGTGTCTCCGTTGTGCCGTATCCTGGACGGGTGTGGCACGATGATCGTCTGTAAAAGAGAGAAATTTAGGTGAAAAAGTTGTCATGCAAAAAGATAGTTTGTTAAAGAAACCATGTATAATTCAAGATGAGAAGAAATTGCCACTCGTCTGCGCGTGTTGAGCCCCTTGTATTGACAAATAGGGGTGTGACCATTTATTCAGTATAAGTAGCGGCGCCGGACTCGATTAGTTGTATCTGAGGTCTTGACGACCTATTGGATGCTTTCGCTTGTCCGGGCGCCTTTAGTGTGCGGCTGCCAAGGCAGCCTCACTCTCTCCGGCGCGCAGAGATCGCTTGATATTTCCGTGCACTTAATGATGCCACGTGGACCGGGCATCTTAAGTGTGAGGGAGGCGTAGTGTGGTATTGCATTAAAGCGAGCAAAAGCTTCGCGTCCGAGCAGTGCTTGATAGCCACTTTGAAACGGAGCGATGTGGAAAGTTAAATGCTCGCGACGGAAGTTATCGGGGGAGCCGAATATAACTTGTAGTAGGAGGGAGCCCGTACAACGAGCCCCTGGGCCTGGCGTTACTCCTTTAAAGGTAGTATTGCTATGGCGAATTTGTGTTGGGTCTAGCCCCATCCCGTGGATTGTATCCTGATATATTAGGTTTAGGCTACTGCCGTCGTCCATCAAGACTCTTGTGAAGTGATATCCGCCAATTACTGGGTCTAATACCAGGGCAGCCCATCCTGTGTGTCGGATACTTGCTGAGTAATCGCGATGGTCGAAAGTGATCGGTTGAGATGACCAGTGGCAGGACTTCGTGGTGACAGGCACTTGGGTATATTTTCCTGGGAGTGCCGCGTTGTTTTTTCCCTTGATTACGTGTAACATGTTTACTGTTTTGACTTCTGGTGGAAATTTCTTTTGTTCCCCCGTGTCTTGCTTGGGGGGCTCGTCCTCATCTTCACTTGGTGTATCCTCCCCCTTGTGTACGGCGTTGAGCTTGCCGGACTGCTTGAAGACCCAACATTCTCTGTGGGTATGATTAGCAAGTTTACCAGGGGTACTATGAATCTGACATACTTGGTCTAGGATTTTGTTGAGGCTGGACAGTTCATCCCTGGTGCCTTTAGGGGGCGGCTTTTGACCTGGCCAAGAGCTTTTGAATCCGACATTTACTGTCGTGCCCTTCGTGCTGTCTTCTTTATTCCGGCGTTTGTTATTGCTGTAGCGCCGTGATTTCCCGTTTCCATCTCTAACTTCAGATGTACTGGGGTCGCTGGTGCTGCATCTGGCTAGCCAGCTGTCCTCACCCGCGCAAAAGCGAGTCATGAGGTATGTTAATGCGGCCATCGTTCTCGGCTTATTTTGGCCGAGGTGTCTGGCGAGCCATTCGTCACGGACGCTATGCTTGAAAGCTGCCAAGGCTTCAGCGTCCGGACAGTCGACAATCTGGTTCTTTTTAGTAAGAAACCTGTTCCAAAGCTTTCGGGCCGACTCTCCGGGCTGTTGAGTTATATGACTCAAATCGTCCGCATCTGGAGGTCGGACATAAGTCCCTTGAAAATTTGCCCGAAAGGCGTCTTCGAGCTCTTCCCAACTTCCAATGGAGCTTTCGGGGAGGCCTTTGAGCCAGTGACGAGCTGGCCCTTTGAGCTTGAGGGGTAGGTACTTGATGGCGTGGAGATCATCTCCTCGAGCCATATGGATATGAAGGATGTAGTCCTCAATCCAGACCCCAGGGTCTGTTGTTCCGTCGTATGCCTCTATGTTTACAGGCTTGAATCCCTCTGGAAATTCGTGGTCCAGCACCTCATCGGTGAAACATAGGGGGTGTGTGGCACCCCTGTAGCTGGGTGTACCGCGTTGTTCGGATGTTTGTTGTGTTGCATTGTATGCTGGGGCGCGCTTGCGTGGTCCATAGATGGATCTTGTTGCACCGTCCTTTGGGTGCGAGCCCTCGCATGGGTCGCGTATTGTATTGTGAGCGGCGTTGTATGCCGCTCTGTGTTGGTAGAGGGGTCGTCTATCCGACCAGGTGGCTGCTTTGATATTTGGTTGTGGGGGTTCTGAGGCCTCCTCATCGAATTCGGGTAGCAGCTTCCGCTTTGGGTAGCTCTTGGAGGGGCGATTGTCGCCGTACCTTGCTGCACTGTTGAGTATTTTACTCCATCTGATTTGGAGTGTGTCTTGCGCGGCCTTGAGCCTTTGCTTCTGCTTTTTCAGACTCCTCGCGGTGGCAACAAGTCTTTTACGGGCAGTCTGCTGCTCCGGCGTTATGTCGTCCGGATCATTATCCTTGATAGGATTTGTTTGTTCGGTTTGATTATCCGGATTGCCGTTGTCCGGCAGCGGTTCGCCCTGCTCCAACGCTGTGTGATCGCTATTTCTGTCATGGCGGGATTTGGGGCGGCGCTTGCGTCGCCGCTTTGACTGCTTTTTGAGGGAACAAGCCTTCGGTGCGTCCTTCCGCTCCTCGTCGTCATCTTTTGGTGCGTCCACCATGTATACGTCATATGACGAGGTGGCGTTCCAGGGCCCAATAGGCGCTGGTTCTTCATCGTCTCCTTCATCGGCGTCCATACCATCAATGTCTTCGGAGTCGAAGTCGAGCATGTCGGTTAAATCGTCGACAGTGGCTACAAAGTGGGTGGTGGGTGGGCTTTGAATTTCTTCATCGTCCGCATCCCAATCTCGCTGACCGTAGTCCGGCCAGGGCTCTCCTGACAAAGAGAGAGAGAGAGACTTTAGTGACTTTATAATATCGCCAAAGGGCAAGTGCTGAAAGATGTCCGCGGCAGTAAACTTCACGATCGGCGCCCAATCGGATTCGATCGGCAGAGGCGCGAATGGTTCGGAGTCCGGAGAGGAGTCCGGCTCCTTAGAATCATGAGTCTCGCGGAGTGCGGGGCTGGTATTCGGCTCGATCACCGTTAGGATCGCAGCCCCCAAGGCGGTGTCCAACCACCCATCCTCGGTCGGCGCGATTGGCTCCGAATTAAGGGTCGAAGCCGCTGCGGGTGTGGCCTTCAGGGCACTGTTAGGCGGCAGAGCTAGATCATGCTTGTCGTGGCAGTGTGGCGCGCTCGGCAGTGGCTCGAATCCGTCGAAGATCAAGCCCCCCCCGCGGATGTTAGCCGTGTAGTTTAAACTTCCAAATCTGACCTGACGGCCAGGGGCATAGCTTTCGATCTGCTCTAGATGGCCAAGTGAATTGGCCCGCAGTGCAAAGCCGCCGAAGACAGAGATTTGTCCGGGGAGACAAGTTTCACCCTGGACCGCATCACTATCTATGATCGTAGGAGCCATCAAGCCTGACGGCGACGACACAGAGGAACTCTCAATGAAAGCACCAATGTCGGTGTCAAAACCGGCGGATCTCGGGTAGGGGGTCCCGAACTGTGCGTCTAGGCCGGATGGTAACAGGAGGCAAGGGACACGAAGTTTTACCCAGGTTCGGGCCCTCTTGATGGAGGTAAAACCCTACGTCCTGCTTGATTAATATTGATGATATGGGTAGTACAAGAGTAGATCTACCACGAGATCGGAGAGGCTAAACCCTAGAAGCTAGCCTATGGTATGATTGTTGTTGTGTATGTTGTCCTACGGACTAAAACCCTCCGGTTTATATAGACACCGGAGAGGGTTAGGGTTACACAAAGTCGGTTACAATGGTAGGAGATCTGCATATCCGTATCGCCAAGCTTGCCTTCCACGCCAAGGAAAGTCCCTTCCGGACACGGGACGAAGTCTTCAATCTTGTATCTTCATAGTCCAGGAGTCCGGCTGAAGGTATAGTCCGGCCATCCGGACACCCCCTAATCTAGGACTCCCTCAATTACCCTCTGGTATCTTGAGAATAACAAAGAACTGTGTTGCTTCTTATGAGTCTTCATTTAGTATTGCTTCTAACCGATTTCAGATTTCCCCGGGTTCCGAGTTATTAGTCACTCGAGGACCCGATAAGTGAATCGATTCCACACCCCGATTCAATAACTCTAAGTAATTCTCATTGCTTACGAGTTTAATAATCATTCAAGTCATTCCTAGCATAATCGGATATATCATTATCATGCTAAATTTTAACTGTGCCACCCGGTCCTTCTTCCCGGAGCACAACTTCCGACGACGAGCTAAGCTTACGTCGATTTTTCCTCATCTTGTCATTTCACCTCAAACAACAAGCTTGATTTCGAGCTTGTGTCGCATCCGTGGTTCCAATAACCTTCCGCTTCATCATTCCTTTTGCTTGATGTCGTCGCTGTTTGATGGCCTCTTCATAGTACCTCGACAAAATCTGTCATGGTCCCCATCAGTATACTGACCCATTTCAGGATATCAATCGGATTCATGACGAGAAATACAATCCTTGCCCCTTGATGATTTATGTTATCATCGACAACATTATTGCCTTCCCGCCAACACAAACTTGTTCATATAATTTTGGTGATACATCCTTTTTTGACATGTCAATGGATTGTTGCTGAGCCCGTCGGCCACACCCTCATCTTTCCTTGCTGAAATTGTATGACTTATTTTCTAAGTTGTTTCCGATGGATCCTTTGTGTATCCGAAGTCCAACCTTTCCGTGGTGACCATGTCAACACTATCCCGAAGCATGTGTGTGGTACTCCGATCATCAACAAGAACATTGGGAGCGCAAAGCTAAGTGTTCTTTATCAATTATCCAAACACTGTTGTATGGGTAAACCTGATAAGTTCCTTGCCCCTTTATCTAACGGTTTAATACTTGGAGTCTAATCATGCTCTGCCTTTCCTTGGGAAAGATATACTCTAATACTTGGGTATAAACATCTTTCCTTTCCATTGGTATGATTATCATAATAATCACATTTTCCTTTCCATTGTTTTGTTTAGCCTTTCTGGTAATCAAACTTGCCTGAGCAGAGATAATTCCCTACTTATGTAAACACCTCGGTGTACAAGCTCTGTCAGTAAGTGATGAAGCTATGTACCTAGGGTAGGGTCATGGACCTGTCCCAACTGCCCTACCCAAGGACATTTCTACATCAAATCACCTTTCAATTGACTTGGAGGTGTTCCACTCGACAGACTCGAAGACACTCGACCAAGAAGCAATCACTCGACCAAGATCCAACCACTCGACGGCCAGGAGACCTAAAGGCACTCCGCACGCTAACGGTCGGTTATTAAGTAGCTTTTATGGTCATCATAGCACTTTATTAGGGGCGTTACCAGTAACGCCCGACCTTAATGTATTTAAAACCCTGCACAACTGAGGGCCGGAGGGGTCGGGTGAACTCTATATAAGCCACCCCCCTCCTCAGTGTAAAGGGTTGGCACCCCTGTAATTCATACACGCATAATCCAGTCGACCGCCTCCGGGCTCCGAGACGTAGGGCTATTACTTCCTCCGAGAAGGGCCTGAACTCGTAAACCTCGTGTGCTTACAACTTCTCCATAGCTAAGATCTTGCCTCTCCATACCTACCCCCCTACATTACTGTCAGACTTAGAACCACGACAGTTGGCGCCCACCGTGGGGTAGGTGTTTTAGCGATTTGTTGGAGGAGTTGCGATCTTTTCCGATCCAAATCATCATGGTTTCTGGCGGAGTTTTGGTGGAGGGCCGCGAGATCCGTCTCAGCGCGCTCACATTCATCGCCGACGACTCCGCTTGGCTTCAGGAGGCTCCGCTCGACGTGGACGCACTCCCTGTCCGCGGGGCAACGCACTTTCACGCGTGCGTCCGCGGCGTCCACTTGCGGCAACCGTCGACCCACTATCGGTCGGCTCCTGTGTTGTCCTCCCTCCCTGTTTCCCGCCGGCGCAAGCGTCGGTCGGTCGAGACTTCAGCGGTGGGTGAGACACGTGGTGGCACGCCAGTCGGCCACCCCTCAAGTCGCGGCGATCGAGCCCGACGAATCCCTCTACGGCCTGTTCGACCTGTCGACTGGCTCCGCAGAGACCGCATCCAAGTGCGACAGCAGTGATCCGGCGGCGGAGGTTCTAATGGTCGATGGACCGCCTAGTCCTCCCGGTTTTCCCCACACCGACGGAGGCACAGGTGGAGGCGACCCGTTGCGTCCCCATGAGGAATATCTCCCCGAGCCTCTCACGTCGCTGCAGAGAGAAGAACTTCATCGCCGGAACATGGATGCACTGCACACTCCTATCGTTGGAGAAACCCTCGAGGCTCGTGCCTTGGAGGACGCGCGCCTGGCAAACTTGGCCGAGCGCACTCAACTGGAGAACCTCCAGCGAGCACTCGACGAGCGTGCGCGACAACGGGTTCCAGAATCCAGTCGACGTCAGCTCTTTCCACCCCCGCAGGTATATCGAACTCCGATTCAGAATTTAGCAGCTGCAGCCCTTATAGCAGAGTCGATTCAGCTTTCCCAGTCAGAGGCTGGCAGAGGCTTGCTGCAGATCAGAGCGTTACTCCGGGCAGTAGAAGACCAGAATTCCGCTGTTTCTCAGTCACGGAACAGGATTCATAGCAGATCCGTTGCTGCAGACACAGTCCAGTCGGCTCATAGCCCAAGATCGCCCCCGAGGCATGAGGGACGTGGGGACCGGCGTAACCTGTACATGAACTATGAGCAGTATGATCACCGATTCGATCGTGACGATCGACGTCGAGTGCCCACCCCTCCCCCGAGGAGCGGGTCATATGTGCCTCGACAGCAGGATGACAGGAGCCCTCATAGTGTTGGGCGAAGGATTCCAGTCGACCCCAGGGAACCAGGCTTTGATGCGAGATCTGAAAGTGCGTTATATCGACTAGAGGGGGGTGAATAGGCGATTTTTATGAAAGTCTTCAAAACGTGAGAGTTATGAAGACAAACAGCGAAGATTATGCCTATTACTATGCAGCGGAAGTTAGATTACACTAGGCCAGCCATGGTCATGTATTCAATAGAGTGAAAGCACAATGACAAACAGCTTCAGTGTAATAAGGATCAGGTAGGAAGAAGTTATGAAGCCAAACAGATCATATATTCACGTTGTGAAGACAAAAGATAAAGCAAGCATGCAATGGCTTCACAATGAGTAACAGTAAGAAAAGGAAGTGAAGATGAAACCAGTGACTCATTGAAGACAATGATATGTTGGACCAATTCCAGTTGCTGTGACAACTGTACGTCTGGTTGGAGCGGCTAGGTATTTAAACCTTAGGACACACAGTCCCGGACACCCAGTCCTGAACACACAGTTCAGGACACCAAGTCCTCACCGTATTCTCCTTGAGCTAAGGTCACTTAGTCCTCGCCCAATCACTCTGGTAAGTCTTCAAGGTAGACTCCCAAACCTTCACAAACTTCGTTCACTGGCAATCCACAATGTCTCTTGGATGCTCTGAACGCGACGCCTAACCGTCTGGAGGATTCACAGTCCTCAAGTGTAATAAGTCTTCAGATCACACAGACAAGAAGACTTAAGTGATGCCCAATTTACTCTGGCTCTGGGTGGTTAGGGCTTTTCTCCTCACTAGAAATTTTCTCTCAAAGGCTTCGAGGTGGGTTGCTCTCAAACGACAAAAGCCGTGCACTGAAATCTGAGCAGCCAACCGTTTATGGTTGTGGGGGTGGGCTATTTATAGTCACTTGGCAACCCGACCTGATTTGTCCGAAATGACCCTGGGTCAATAAGGAACTGACACGTGTCTCAACGGTCAGATTTCAAACTCTCATGGCAACTTTACTTGGGCTACAAGCAAAGCTGACTTGTCCGGCTCTGGACAAGATTCGCTCTCATTGTCTTCGCTCGAAGACATAGGTTTTTTGTTTAGGCATCACTTCAGTCATTCTGACTGGTTCTCCTGGACCCCACTTAACAGTACGGTGGTTCCTATGACTCAACACAAAAGAAAAAGAACTACGAAAGATCTAAGTCTTCGAGCTCCATAAGCTTCATAACGTGTCTTCTTTTGTCATAGTCTTCAATGTGAATATCTTCATATACCACCTTTGTCTTCAATGTCTTCATACATTTTTAGGGGTCATCTCTGGTAGTAAAACCGAATCAATGAGGGACTTCTACCTGTGTTTTCCTGCAATTCTCACAAACACATTAGTCCCTCAACTAGGTTTGTCGTCAATACTCCAAAACCAACTAGGGGTGGCACTAGATGCACTTACAATCTCCCCCTTTTTGGTGATTGATGACAAACTAGTTGAAGTTTTCAACGGGGAATATAGTCTGTGAAATTGTAAAGGATAAGGAATTGTCTTCATAAGTTGCAAGGGCTCCCCCTGAAGATGTGCATATAAGTTAATTTGCTTTTGGAATGCAAATGCACATGGCAGGTTGTATTTGGAGATCCACTTCAGCTTATGATGATAATCCACTATGCATGTGAAAGTATATGAAGATAATGACATGCATAATGGAAAATGGACGTCTGCAGAATGATCTAAGTGCGGAATTTATCGTCGCACATGCGGAATTTATCTTCGCAAAACAGAGTGACAGACAGGTAGCAGACGACCATCAAGTCTAAGTGTTACAACTCAAAGAAGCAAAAACGGGAGTTGTAAGCACGAAGCAAAATTTAGCAAAATATAAAGGCACCCGCCCATTGTGACCCGCTTGAAGACTATAAACATCATATGCTTCTCCCCCTTTTGTCAGTGATGATCAAAAAGGTTTGAAGACATAGAGTTTTCTATGCATTCCCAGGAGCAGCAGGGTCGTTGGAGGTGTGTGGCGGTGCAGAAGAGCTTGGAGGTGCTGAAGCAGGTGGCGGTGATGTAGCATCGTCTTCTTCATCAATGATTCTGGCAGTGACTGTGGCAGCAGATGAAGAAAACTCAGAGTCTTCAAGTGATGGTGTGTTGCGCATCACATCCCTTCTAGGAGGTGTGGTGTCAAACTTGAATCGCTCTGTGAAGCCATCATCTTCAAGTTCAGCTTCAGTACATATCATTGAGAACCCTTTCCATGTACGACGGCACGTTTCATGTGTAACGAAAGCATTCTTGGTGGCTAGGTTTCAAAGACGATTGACATCCACCAAGAGGCTCTTCATCTGACGCTTTAGCCAGTCGTGATGCCTATCTTGTTTTTGATGAAGGGCCACAAGAAGCTCTCGGTCAGTGAGAACACGAGTGCGCTTCTTGGGTCTTGAAGCAGGTGCACTATCAGTGGCTTCAGTTGAAGCAGGGTGTGGCGCACGTGTAGTGCCAGCCAAAGGATACACCCTGGAGATGGCTTCAACACCTTCATCGTTCTGAGTGAAGCTCTGGTGTTCTGCATTCTGACGACTCAACGGTTGCTTGGCAGGCTCTAGATATATAGCTTCAACAGAGGTATCCACATCGGGCAAGAAGATTCGATGGTTTCGGGCTGAGGGCTGATACGAGATCGCAGAGTGCAGTTTGATCAGCCTCATCACCCAAGGAGCATATAACTTCAAACCAAATAAATCTGAGCCTGACGCTGCAAGTTGGCGTATGAAGAAATCCTGTGTGTTGAACCATTTGCCATGAAGGATACAGAATATCATAGTCTTCATTGCACCTTCGATCTTGGCATTTGGAGAGTGCCCTTTAATGGGCCAGAGAGTCCGCCGGATGATGTGATATATGGTCCTGGGCAGGAACTCAAGGTCTTCAACGAAGAACTCTGTTGGATAAGGAGCATCGTGGGGCAATGGCTTCATCATTGAGAGCATCTGACTCATATTTGGTTCAGGCCTCTGGAATATGCTCTCAATAGCTTCAGCATGTAGTTGACAGCCTTCCTCGTAGAATTCGCCAGGAGTGGGCAGGCCGGTGAGCTCAATGATATCAAATGCATTGGCTTCATGATGGACATTGCCGGTCATCCACTCCAGGACCCAAGTCTTCGGATCTCTGTTGTATCCTTTTATATGGAGGATGGCATAGAACTGAAGCAGAAGCTCTTCATTCCAGTGCTCTTCATCAGTCACAAATGGCAGCAGACCCACTTGCCTAAAGCAATCCAAAGCTTCCTCAAGACAGGGCAGACCAGCAATGGCTTCAATCTCAAGGCGCTTGTGCGGGAAGATGCGACCTTGGTTGTATAGGATGCTTGAGTAGTAGCTGCGCTGAGGATAGCTCCAGAACCTATCTGATACAATCCTTTCCCTTGAATAGGGGTTCTTGGAGTTGTTGAAGAACGTGTTATCTGCCTTGAAGCTATTGATATCAAAGGAGCCAGGTGCTGATGCAGGGCCTGGGAACCTTGGAAGCCTTGGGACTGGCTTCTGGACATGAGGCTTGTGCTCAACATGATAATCAAATTGAGGACCAGTAGCAGACTCAGGAATAGAAGTGTCTAGATCAGTAGCTTCGCTGTCTGCTGAAGCATTTGGTGGGGCGGGCTCCACATTTTCAGCCTCCGCTTGACTAGCAGGAGGGTCAGTCACAAGCACGTTCTCCTGGAGAACTGCATCTTGATGGAGCGGGGGAGTGGGTTCTGGTGGAGCTTCTTCATTGTCTTCGGCTGATGCAGCCGGAATTTCTTCAGTATGGACTTGAGGCCGCGGACCTTTGCGAAGCCTATGGAACGCAGACGACGCTTGTGGGGTCGGAGTGGGCTGGGCCTCAAAGTCTTCTTCCTCCTAAGGGCGATCCGCCCATGACTCATCTTGTGCCATTGGCGTCAGAGGACGACCAATACTAATGAGTCCGCTTGTTTCAAGCTGAGGAAGGGCTGCATCATCTTGTACATTGTCTTGGTGACCAATGTCTTCAGCAGCTACGGGGTCGGCTACTGGAATATCTTCAGCTTCAGGAGCCTCTGTGGGAGCAGGCTCATGAACTGTCAGTCGTCTTTCTACATTGGGGTGAATGACAGAGAGGGGTTCAACCATCAAGGGCTCTGTGGGGGCAGCCCGAGCTTTCTTGATCTTGCTCTTCTTCTTGGTTGGGTCAGAAGGAGAGGCTGCAGAGTGTTTCCTCTTTCTAGCTTCAGCCTCTGCATTCCGTGTCTTCTTGAGCTCAGAAGTGGTTGACCGGCTCTTTGGCTTCGAGCCAGTCGTGGCGGTGGGGAAGACAATCGGAAAAGCTTCTTGCCTTGGTGCCTCTGGTTCATTCACAGCAAGCTGTTTCTTCTTCTTCGCGGCCATCTTGGGGTCGATGCCAGGACGCCCAAGTGCCTTGCGCTTCTCGGCCTCATTGTAGGCCTGCACACATCATTCTGCCAGAGACTTCATCCGCTCACGTGAGCCCTGAGCTTCAGCACGCTTCTTCAGAAAATTTTCCTTGAGCTCATGCAGCATGGTTTTGAAGCTCTTCACTTCCTGCACGCTGAGCTGTTGGGGAACGTTGCAGAAAACAAAAATTTTCCTACGGTTTCACCAAGATCCATCTAGGAGTTCATCTAGCAACGAGTGATTAGATGCATCTACGTACCTTGTAGATCGCGAGCGGAAGCGTTCAAAGAACGTGGATGAGGGAGTCGTACTCGACGTGATTCGAATCACCGAAGATCCTAGCACCGAACGGACGGCACCTCCGCGTTCAACACACGTACGGAACAGCCACGTCTCCTTCTTCTTGATCCAGCAAGGGGGAAGGAGAGGTTGAGGGAGATGGCACCAGCAGCAGCACGACGGCGTGGTGATGATGGAGCTGCAGTACTCCGTCAGGGCTTCGCCAAGCGCTATGGAGGAGGAGGAGGTGTTGGAGAGGGAGAAGGAGGCAACCAAAGGCGTGGGATGAAAGCCCTCCTTCCCCCACTATATATAGGAGGGCCAAGGGGGGGGGCGCCGGCCCTAGGAGATCCAATCTCCTAGGGTGGGGCGGCGGCCAAGGGGGAGGAATCCCTCCTCCCCAAGGCACCTAGGAGGTGCCTTCCCCTCCTAGGACTCTTCCTCCTTGAAACCCTAGGCGCATGGGCCTCTTGGGGCTGGTGCCCTTGGCCCATGTAGGCCAAGGCGCACCCCCTACAGCCCATGTGGCCCCCCGGGACAGGTGGCCCCACCCGGTGGGCCCCCGGGACCCTTCCGGTGGTCCCGGTACAATATCGATAACCCCGAAACTTGTCCCGATGGCCGAAATAGTACTTCCTATATATAATTCTTTACCTCCGGACCATTCCGGAACTCCTCGTGACGTCCGGGATCTCATCCGGGACTCCGAACAACATTCGGGTTACTGCATATACATATCCCTACAACCCTAGCGTCACCGAACCTTAAGTGTGTAGACCCTACGGGTTCGGGAGACATGTAGACATGACCGAGATCGCTCTCCGGTCAATAACCAACAGCGGGATCTGGATACCCATGTTGGCTCCCACATGCTCCTCGATGATCTCATCGGATGAACCACGATGTCGAGGATTCAAACAACCCCGTATACAATTCCCTTTGTCAATCGGTATGTTACTTGCTCGAGATCCGATCGTCGGTATCCCAATACCTCGTTCAATCTCGTTACCAGCAAGTCACTTTACTCGTACCGTAATGCATGATCCCGTGACCAAACACTTGGTCACTTTGAGCTCATTATGATGATGCATTACCGAGTGGGCCCAGTGATACCTCTCCGTCATACGGAGTGACAAATCCCCGTCTTGATCCATGTCAACCCAACAGACACTTTCGGAGATACCCGTAGTATACCTTTATAGTCACCCAGTTACGTTGTGACGTTTGGCACACCCAAAGCACTCCTACAGTATCCGGGAGTTACACGATCTCATGGTCTAAGGAAAAGATACTTGACATTGGAAAACTCTAGCAAACGAACTATACGATCTTGTGCTATGTTTAGGATTGGGTCTTGTCCATCACATCATTCTCCTAATGATGTGATCTCGTTATCAATGACATCCAATGTCCATAGTCAGGAAACCATGACTATCTGTTGATCAACGAGCTAGTCAACTAGAGGCTTACTAGGGACATGTTGGTGTCTATTATTCACACGTGTATTACGATTTCCGGATAATACAGTTATAGCATGAATAAAGACAATTATCATGAACAAAGAAATATAATAATAATACTTTTATTATTGCCTCTAGGGCATATTTCCAACATGAGCTTGGCCATGTGCTTCTTGAACTGAGCCTTTTCATGATCAATTTTCTGCTTCAGCTCAACAATGCGCTGAGCAATGGCCAATTCTGAAGCAATTGCGCCTTGGAAGGCGATGGTGAGGCCAACGGGCAGCTGCAGATCTTCGAAGCTGATGTCTGGTGAGGCAAACCATTCATCGATGAAGTTGTGGATGATGGCGACATCAAAGAGAGGCAAATTGTTGAAGATTTCAGCCTCTTCTTTGCTTTTGATAAGCTGCTCTAGAGCGTCATCTCCAAGATCTTCATCGCTTGAAAGATCAATGGCTTCACTGCGCAGAATGGCAGCAGCAGTGAGCTCTTTGCCGGTGTGTTGCTGGGGCACCTTTTCCTTCTGGGGCTTGGAGACGCGGGATACGTCTTCAGACTGCACACTGACTTCAGGAGGTGCAGTTTTCAATGGCTTCGCCCTTGAGATTCTTGAGGAAGGGGCCGGCTTTGAAGCTTTTGGCTTCTTTGATTGCTTTTGCTTCACCACTGCAGGCACTGCAGGCGCTTCATCAGACTCAGTGTCAGCTGCAGGCTCATTCACTGCAGTCCCTTGAACCAAGATGTAGGTGATGAGGCCTTCGAGGTTGGCAAACAGACCGATGGCATTTGGTTCTGCTTCGCGTGTGCCATCTGCCCTTGGTGCTGAGGGGCCAGGGTTGAAGTCTAACCCAAATTTCTTCTTGTTCAGCTTCACTGATTGTTGGGCAAACTGAAAGTTGCGCTTGAACAGATTGTCGTCACGACACCAGAGGAGTGACGACGGATGCGCATCATCAGGCTGTGGTCCTCGGACCATGCATGGGTAGAAGCCTTGAGCAATGGCTTCATCTCTGGTCCTGGGTACAAGGTTCTTGTAAAGGATGTCCCCCCATGGTTTCTTGATAGCACTTTTCTCAGCATACTCTTGGGTTGTGAAGCGGTATTTGAACCATTGTTCTGCCCAGTAGCGTCGAATCCATTGGATTCTGGTCTTGCGCTGCCCATAGCTCTCTTCTGAATCTGTTTTGTACATTTCTGCCAAATCTTCAGGCAGATCTTTGGAAGTTCCTTCACGTCTCTGTCTGCCCCCCTTCCTTGCTGCTGCTTCTGAAGCCATAAACTTTAACTTGAAAGGCTTCAAAGTTTTCAAATGCTTAAAAGGCTTTCCTTTTCTGGACCAACAGGAACTGGCTTCAGGAGAGTTTATGTGATGCTGTAGGAATTCTGCAAATGAATGCAGACTATGAGAACCAAAGGATTCTCCCACGGACATGTACCTGTGACAGCATTAAGGTGCGAGGGAAGGGGAAGAGGTCATATGCATTCTCAGAAGGTTTTGAAGATTAATCAGTTTAGAAGACATTGACCTCATCGTGCGAAGACATTCACTCATAGATAAGCAGTTGGTTCCAGATTTGTACGAACCCACATACATTCTAAGTACGAACCCACAGCTCAGAAGTCAAATTCCACATTAATGTATTCACACTTAGAATGTATGTCTTCATTGATTGAAGATATACTTTACTTTGTGCGTTGCACATCTAAGTCATCATATGCATAAGTGTTAGGATGTGTGCCT